>NC_142933.1:98417490-98424990 GCF_046866305.1 Octopus bimaculoides
GGTACTTATTCTCTCGACCCCAAAAGAACAGGACTTAAAACGGACAAAAGGCAGCTAAACATTTTGCTTGGTATTCTTTTACATGTTTTAGTTATTTGACTGTGGCCATGCTGGAGCACCACCCTTTAGTTGAACAAATTGATCCCAGGACACTTATTCTTTGTAAGCCTAGTACTTATTCTTTCGGTCTCTTTTGCCAAAGGAAAAGGATGGTGGTGTTGATGGTGGTGATGGTGTAGTGGTGGTGGTGATAAGGAGGGTGATGAAAAGGATGATGTTGTTATTGGTGGTGATAGTGATGATGATGATGTTGTTGCTGTTGGTTGTGGTGGTGGTGGTGAAGATGATGAGTAAAAAGATGATGATGGCAATGGTAGTGGTGGTGGTGATAATGATGGTGATGATGATGTTGTTGTTGTTGTTGGTGGTGGTGGTGCTGGTAGTGAAGTCAATAAAGATGACAACGATGACGATGATGACGATGACGATTCTGCTTCTGCTTCAGTGATAACATTAGCATTAATTCTGGAAAGAAGTGGGTGGAAGAAAAATAAAATAAAATAAAAAAACACAAACCAGAAAAATGCAAAGCAGAAAAACAAAAAGAAAATAACAAACTTTGAAAAAAAAAAAATAAAAGGAAGTGTGAGGTAATGGTCCAGGTCAATTTAGAAGTAAATTATTTTGCTAACAGCTGAGAAATATGTCATCAAGTGAAGCCAACACAGGCTAAAACAGACTAAAACATCAAACTGAAGTGGCAAAAAATATGACACCAATTTCATAAATAGCAGCAGTTAATACAGGGTTTTGGTGATATTACTGAGAAAAAGTTTGAACCAATACATCAACGAGGCACTTTTAATGTTTTCATGTTTAAAATATTACTCTTTTACTCTCTTTTACTTGTTTCAGTCATTTGACTGCGGCCATGCTGGAGCATTGCCTTTAGTCGAGTAAATCAACTCCCAGGACTTATTCTTTGGAAGCCTAGTACTTATTCTATCGGTTGCTTTTTGCCGAACTGCTAAGTTACGGAGATGTAAACACACCACCATCGGTTGTCAAGCGATGTTGGGGGGGCAAACACAGACACGCAAACACATACACACACACACATATATATATATATATATATATATATATATATATACATATATATATACATATATACGACGGGCTTCTTTCAGTTTCCGTTACCAAATCGACTCACAGGGCTTTGGTCGGCCCAAGGTTATAGTAGAAGACACTTGCCTAAAGCACTACGCAGTGGGACTGAACCCAGAACCATGTGGTTGGTAAGCAAGCTACTTACCACACAGCCAAAATTATTTTTATTTGGTTTCATCATCATCATCATTTAACGTCTGCTTTCCATGCTAGCATGGGTTGGATGATTTGACTGGGGACTGGCGAAGCGGATGGCTACACCAGACTCCAATCTGATTTGGCAGAGTTTCTACAGCTGGATACCCTTCCTAATGCTCACCACTTCGAGAGTGTAGTGGGTGCTTTTTACGTGCCACTGGCACGAGGGCCAGTCTGGCGGTACTGGCAATGGCCACGCTCAAAATAGTGTTTTTTATGTGCCACCTGCACGGGAGTCAGTCCAATGTTTTGTTCACATGCCACCAGCACAAGTGCCAGTAAGGCGAAGCTGGAAACAATCGCACTCAAATGGTGCTTTTTACATGCCATTGGCACAGGAGCGAGACTGCTGCTCTGGCAGTGATCCCGCTCGTAATGTCATGCTGAGAAATGGTGTTGTTTTTAAAACATTTTAATATTCTCTGTATTAAGGCAGTGAGCTGGTAGAAACGTTAACATGTCAGGCGAAATGCTTAGCGGCATTTCGTCTGTCTTTGTGTTCTGCTGGTGCCACTTAAAAAGCAGTGGTGCTGGTACCACCAAAAAAACACCCAGTACACTCTGTAAAGTGGTTGGCATCCAGCCATAGAAACCATGCCAAAGCAGACAAGTGGATCCTGGTGCAGCTCTCTAGCTCACCAGCTCCCGTCAAACCGTCCGACCCATGCTATCATGGAAAATGAACCTTAAATGACAAAGGTGACGATAATGATGATGATGGTTATAAATGAGCATCATTGTCATGCTAGCAATATTGTTTGCTTCAATAAGGTGTCGAGCTGGCAGAAACATTAGCATGCTGGGCGAAATGCTTAGCAGTATTTCGTCTGCCGCTACGTTCTGAGTTCAAATTCCGCCAAGGTTGACTTTGCCTTTCATCCTTTCAGGGTCGATTAAATAAGTACCAGTTACGCACTGGGGTCGATATAGTTGACTTAATCCGTTTGTCTGTCCTTGTTTGTCCCCTCTGTGTGTAGCCCATTGTGGGCAGTAAAGAAATAAGAAACATTAGCACGCTAGGCGAAATGCTTTGCGGTATTTTGTCCGTCTATACGTTCTGAGTTCAAATTCTGCCAAGGTCAACTTTGCCTTTTATTCTTTTGGGGTCAATAAATTAAGTACCAGTTGTGTATTGGGGTCAATCTAATCGACTGGCCTCCTTCCCCCAAAATTTCGGGCCTTGTCCTAGAGTAGAAAAGAATATTGCTTGCTTTAATCTTCTATGAAAAATATCTCTGGCAATAGGGAATATTACCTTGGTTTGAAATGGGTAAAGACTAGTGACAGGAAGGGCATTGGCTGTAGAAAAAAAAGCTGTCTCAACAAATTCTATTTGTCCCATGCAAGTGAAAGAAAGTGAACATTAGATGATGATGATGATGATAGTAATAATAATAATAATGAGTCGCTGCTGCCATCATCAGCCAGGTGTCCTCCTTGAGTTCAGGGATCAGCTTGCTAAGACACTCCACTTCCTTTTGTGTTGTACTGTTTGCATCTAATCAGCCAGGTTCCTGTTTCCAGCCTATTGTTTGATGTCATCAGTCTGCAAACGTCTTTGATGGCCTCTTGCTCGCTTCCCCTCCACACTTCCTGGCAGGATTGTCTTAAGCAGTGACTTGTGGTGTGTTGTATGTCCAAAACATGATGGCTTTATAGCAGCGTTTCTCAACCCTAAAATTCCACAAAAGTTCCTAGGGGTTCCATGAAAAAGAGTGAGATAAGCTAATGCTAATTTCATGAAAAATAATTATCTATCTATCTATCTATCTATCTATCTATCTATCTATCTATCTATCTATCTATCTAGCCTCTTCATGCCAGCTGGCACATAAGGCCTCCACGTTCATTTTCCATTTATCCCTCTGTTTTGCAAGCTTTCTTGTCGCATTCCCTGATGACCATCCAGCTTGATTCCTTTCCTTTTCCACTGTCCTTCTCCATGTGGACTTTTGGTCTACCAACTTTTCTCTTCCCCTCAGGTTGCCAAGTCAAGGCAATCATGCAATAATGATGATTGGTTTCCTTTCTCAATACATGTCCAATCCAATTCCATCTTTTCCTTTTTACTTCTGGGCTTATCATATATGTATACACACACACACACACACATATGTGAAGGTGCAATGGCCCAGTGGTTAGGGTAGCAGACTCACGGTCAGAGGATCGCGGTTTCGATTCCCAGACCGGGCGCTGTGTGTGTTTATTGAGTGAAAACACCTAAAGCTCCATGAGGCTCCAGCAGGGGGTGGTGGCGACCCCTGTTGTACCCTTTCGCCCCCAACTTCCTCTCACTCTTTCTTCCTGTTTCTTGAGTAACGCAGCAATGGACTGGCGTCCCGTCCAGCTGGGGGAACACATATGCCATAGAAACCGGAAAACTGGGCCCATGAGCCTGGTTAGGCTTTAAAAGGGTGAATAGGTAGACAGATAGATAGATATACATATATATACCTATATGATATTTATTATGTGAACTGCGATGAAAAATATGAGAAAGATATGGTATATAATTTTTTTTGTGCAGGGGTTCCTTGAGACATGTAATTTATTTTAAGGGTTACGCAAGGGTAAAATGGTTGAGGAACATTGCTTTATAAATTTGATTCTCAGCAATAGGTGTCTTTGGATTTTCATAATTTGGTTGGAGAGATTAGTTGATTAAAATTTTTGCAATCATATTTATCATACTCAACTTTTGTTTCATTTAACTTGGAAAATATTAATAGAGAATTTAATATCTTCATCATTATTAAAATGGCGTTTGGAGCATAAATTAACATGAAAATTTGATGGAAGATTTTGATTTAGATCTATTTAAAATCGGAATTTTGTATCAAAGAATGTAGGGAAGTTTTGGGTGGGTTGGTATGGGTTAGTATTGAAAGGGGTTTAATCAACCCCTGTATTTGATTCTTTACTTTATCAACCCTGAAAAGATAGAAAACAAAAGTTGTCCTCGTCAGGATTTGATCTCAGAATGTAAGAACTCTCTAGTATTTTGTTAAGCACTCTAACCATGCTGCCACTACATTATACTTATCTGCATCATCATGATAATCATCATTATAATGTCCTCTTTTGCATTCTTGCATGAGTTAAATAGAATTTATTGAGACATTTTCTATAGTAGATGCCCTTCCAGTCACCAACCCTCCCTTGTTTGTGATATTCTCCATGGCTAGACATGTTCTCACAGAAGATTGGAAATGAGTGACACTGCTTGTATGATAGTGATGCTCATTTACAACTATCACAGGATGTTAAGACAAGGAGATAGTAACACACACACATACACACAAAAATAAATATATGATGGGATTCTTTTAGTTTCTGTCTACCACACTAAATCCACTTACAAGGCATTGGTTGGCTTGGTGATATATGTAGAAGACACTTGCCCAAGGTGCCACTCAGTAAGACTGAACCCCAAACCATGTGGTTGGGGGATTTCTTATTTTAGTGCAAGACCGCAGGTCCGTCAGAAATGAGTATAAATGATTTAATTAATCTCAGTGTAATTACAGAAAGATAAAAAGGATAAGTTAATCCCAATGGGATTTCCACTCAGGATGTAGAAGGATGGAACTAAATGTGGAGAAAAATTTCATCTGGTAATCTATTGTTTCTGCCATTCCTCCGGTTTCCTTGTATCTTCAGGTTGTGTCTTCAGGTTTGTCTCATGGAACTATTGTAGGTGAATACAACAGAGGCTTCCTGTTTCCTTCCTTTGGGCTTTCTACAAGATCCCATTTTCCTCAGCTATGGTTAAATCTGAGAGACGGGGTAGAGGGGGAGGGGAGAGGGAAAAGGGGAGAGGGGAAACGGGGGAGAGGGGAAACGGGGGGAGAGAGGAAAAGGGGAGAGGGAAAAGGGGAGAGAGGGAGGGAGAGAGAGAAGGAGAGAAGGGGGATGAGAGTGAGATAGAGGGGGAGGGGAGAGAGGTAGAGAGGGGGAGAGAGGGAGAGAGAAAGAGAGAGGGGGAGAGAGAGGGAGGGGAGAGGGAGAGGGAGAAAGGGGAGAGGGAGAAAGGGGAGAGGGAGAAAGAGGAGAGGGAGAGGGAGAAAGGGGAGAGGGAGAAAGAGGAGAGGGAGAGGTAGAAAGGGGAGAGACAGTAACAAAGAGAGGAGAGAGAGGGAGAGAGAAGGTGAGAGAAGGAGAGAGGAAGAGAGAGATGGAGGAGAGGGAGAGAGGGAGTGAGAGAGGAAGAAAGAGGGAGAGAGAGAAGGAGAAAGAGAAGGAAAGAGAGGGAGTGAGGGAGAGGTAGAGGAAGGGAGGGAGAGGAAGAGAGAAAGAGAGAGAGAGAGAGAGAGAGGGAGAAAGACAGAGAGAGAGACAGAGAGAGAGAGAGAGAGAGGATAAATAAGGAAGAATCAATCATCTTAGTTCTTGGCTGATAATTCATTCATTGATTCTGATCAATAGGACGAAAGGCAAAGTTGACTTTGGCAAGGTTTGAACCTAGAACACAGAGGACCACAACAAATAGCCAAAGGGATCTTCTTACTCAATGCTTTAATGACTCTGTCATTCCTCCACCTTCATAGTAATGCTCCAGCATGACCTTGGCCATGATGATTAAAACAATGAAAGAACAAATGACAGGATTGATGTATTTCACTGTGGGTCGGCCCCAATACATCTCTAATACCATCTATTTCTTTTTCTCTTCATCTCTCTCTCTTTCACTGTCTCTCTATCTTTGTGTTACTCTCTTTCACTCTCTTTCTCCTTCTTTGTCCTACTGAGATAACCAAGCATCCCTTCTATAATAAGACAACTATCTCTGTCCTGCTATCATATTTTAACCTCTTGCCTGGCACACAGCCACTTTCCTCAGTTCCACTCCCTCCTTGGGTACTTTTTACTTGTACTGGGTGCTTTTTACATGGGACCCCACCGGTGCTGGTGTCACGTAAAAAGTACCCAGTATACCCTGTAAAGCGGTTGGCATGAGGAAGGGCATCCAACCATAGAAACCATGCCAAAACAGACAACTGGAGCCTAGTGTAGGCCACCGGCTTGTCAGCTCCTGTTAAACTGACCAACCCCTGGAAAATGGACATTAAATGATGATGTTGATGATGATGATGATGATGATGATGATGACGCCGACAACGACAACTATCATTTCAGTAGTCAAGGAGACAATTTCTTTAGTTCTAATCAAACATCTTCACCCAAAATGATGATATCTGCTTTGCTTGCCTAAGAACTCTATGTTTGTGATCCTCAAGGCAGTGGGGTTAACTTCCATCAGTGGAGTATGGGTTACTTCAGAATGAGGCCTAAGTAAGTACCAAGTGATTGAAACTTTTAATTCAGTTTAATTAACTTCTTTTGAATACACACACAACTGATAGTGAGGGATAATCAATCAGGGGAAAATACTTCATAAACTCTCTGTTGGTATACCAGGCTAACAATATTACTTAGATTAAAGTAGGGTGTGCAGCAAATACAGTTGAGAAACACTGCTGTATGTAGGCTCTCAATCCACTAGAAATAGCAGCTGAAGCCTCTCTCACCCTTCAAATTACATACCACTAGTGTCTCCAATATAAAGTAGTCATAGATGCTTTATACCAAAAACAAAGACAATTGATTATGGTTTGATTGCATTTGAACATATGTCTGCTGAATCAAAGTTGTCCTTGGATTGCTTTGGAATGAAAAAAAAAACTTTCACTGTTACCTACATTTGATAGAAAATAGATCTTCAAAATTTGTGCAGAAACATAAAAGAGCCTTTGTTTTTTTTAAACAAATGGATTTATGGGAAATAGGTGTTATACTGGTATTCAAATTGTTGAAACACATCCTGACCCACATTACATTGGAAAAGACTGCTTTTCTAAAAGATTATATAATTTCATAATAGATTTTATTATATGCCTTTATTGTATATGAAGTAGATGATCTACATTCTATCTTACAGCGGCAAGGTGTAAAGTGACATTATAATGGGTGCTTGTTGACATTACCTATGAATAGTTAAAAATAATCATTGCTTTAGTTGTTAGTGAATAGTAAAAGAAAAAAGAAAAAAACCCAGATCAGGCAACTAAGAATGTAGCTGTTAAATAGAGGGATATATATATTTAAACTCCATTCATCCAACAATTTTATCCG
>NC_142933.1:98429990-98469990 GCF_046866305.1 Octopus bimaculoides
AGGTAATCTAAGTGAGAGGAAGTCGGGGCTATAATTTAATGTCTGTGTGAATTAAACAAACGGGAAGAATAGATCACAAATGTATAACATAAAGAAAAAGATGCCACGACAAAACACCATGTTGTTGATAATTATTAACCTGTTGACTTGGATCGAGCTGACCTATGATCGATGGCATTCCAGCTGTGACCACCCCGTCTTTTTGGGAGTACATTGTCATGATTCTTTTTTTTTTTTTTTTGCCTTTTAAAAAAGACAACAGGGTTGTGACGAGAAGGCGATTTGTCGATATTTCCGAGAGACAGAGCAGCCGTATAGAATTTTTATTCGGGGAGGTGGTGGTTAGTTTAACACTAACACATGGCTTTTGCATGTCTTTTTGCAGAGTTCATTTTCCGCGGATTTTGGGACTGAGTACCGGTTTGTGGAATAAACCGGTTTTGAGAGGGGAAAATTGTAAATGATTCCATTAAGAGGGTAGGCCACTTGCCGAGAGGCATTCACGATAACCCCTCGCAAAAGCTTCTATGTGGTCGTATGATTTGTTAGAAATAGCAGCCAAATCTCCATCAAATCAAATAGTCTTAGTTGGAATGCCTTTAATCATAAAGCTACTCGATCAGAGTTGATGTGGAGCTAAACAACAGTTAAATACATATCCTTTTTGCTCCCAGTTTATGACATGCCCCGACAAGTACAAGATTGCAAAAGGGCCCATTTACGGGCACTAACTTCTAGCTGGATTGTTTATAGACAAAACTTACCAGAGGAATAATTATCAGGAATTGCAAAGTTTCTTTTGATATCTGTGAATGCTGGTCTTCAATACATGCAAGCATTTCTTGAGCTCCCAAGTAAATTCCCTTTTTATTGGCTCTGCTTACAGGAATCAGATTGGTAGTTAATAAACCAAGAGTTACGAATTCCTCTTCCTTAATCCACGATCAAAACCGACTACAGATATAAAGATGTTACCTTAGAACCCAGTTAAGGTCACCAGACCAATGGTTCTTGACTTGGTGCGTAACGTCCTCTTGGGGGCCACTCTGAACTCTCAAACACGTGGCTAATGTCAAGAGGGGCACTGTGGAGGGTACTAGGCGTTTAGAGGGATCGTGATTTTTCTTTGGAAATATTTGAACTCGATATTTTATCTTTTTTGGGATTAGAATATCAGTTGGATATTGTGTTAGCAGATGTGTGACTTATGATGCACTGAAGACCGTTATAATTTCATTCTCTAAGTCATCGCTCTCTTCAGTAATTTATATAAAAAATTTACATATGGGACAGCAGTCCATGCAAATATCCAGGAGGAGGCGTATGCTGAATTGTATAGCATGTTGATAAACATTAACATGCTATCCAGTTGGATCGTGGTTAATAGATCACTGCACAAAATTAGCTTCTGTTTGATTAAATTTCTCCTCACCCCCAAAATACAAACGAAGGGTACTGTAAAACAGCATTTGGTTAAAAGGAGGTACAGAGCTCCAAGGGGCTGCTGAATATTGTGCTAGAAATTCACTTTCTTTACAAACATCTGTGGACTGCGGTCTAATCTAGAACTATCCACACATCATTTTTGACGTGCTACAAATTGTAGCCTAGTCCTTTTCAAATACTATTCTACTATCTTCAAAAATGGTTATATGTATAAACATAAACAGCACCTCATGTTCCGTTCTGAAAAGACCCATCTCATCACTTCAGGTCCCACTGCATACTATGAAAGAGAGTGTCTGTTTGTTTATAGAAGCCACTCTCTTTACCATTTACCCTTTCATCTGAATATCAACAAAAGTGACTTCCAGTTACTCTTAACCCTGAGTATCTTTTACTTATTGTTCATTAATTTGACTTCTCTCTCTACTGTATTTCAAACTCCACCAGTCATCACCAAACTATTTGAATGAGTAATTCTTCAGTTTAATGTTTTTATCTCACGGTCTGTATTGAAAACATTTATCTAATCTCATTAAATTCCCTGTTCGTAGTGAATTCAACTTACATAACTTCTAGCTCACGCAATAGTTCCCTGCCGGCGTTGCTGGTCCTGAGGCCGAATTGTTTATACTAGTCATTAGTATCCACCCACATCTATTATATCCTTGACAAGCGCAAATATTCTTGGTCTCATTCACACCGTAATGCTCAGTCTTTATCAAACCATCATTACCACTGCGCCTAAATAAATCGTCCCATCATTATCTAATCAGGGCAACCTGCTCCACATCTTATCGTACAACACACATGCACTTAACTGATGCTGAAGTTTCTCGACTGGCGTTCTGATTTTCACATTTCAGGTCTTCCCAGTTAGCCAGCTGCAATTAAATATACCATTCAACATTTTGTATAAAGTACTTTTGTTTTTCTCGCGTTTGAATGCATTAACTTGCATCCATTCTGTCATCATGCACAAACACACACATGCATACACACTCAAGTACGTAGACAGGTATGTATAAATGTATGGTATCAGTGTGTATATATGTGTGTGTGTTAGAAGGAAATTTGTCTGGTTAATGTTTACAATATTACCCGAAAACGAAAAAAAAAATTGTAGAACGGGTGTAAAAAATGTGTATGAAACGAATATGAAAACAAAAATCCGCGCAAAGCAACGGAGTGAGGTGGGGAGAGGACTTTCGGAAAATTCACAAGATCCGAGTTTTTTCCCCGTAACTTTGAGGAAAACGGATATCTTTCAATGAAATCTTATATAAATACCTTTCAAACGGCATACATTACAATTATAAAGAAATTTGTGGGGAAAATCTTTTCCGATTAGGGTGGAGAGAGGACTTTTGAAGAGAAAGAAATTCATGAATTATTTTTTTTGCTTGAGTGTAATGCAAAAAAGTTTGAAAAAAAAAAAAATTAGATATGTATAAACTTATATATCCTACCCGCAGCAATTATTTTTTCCATGGTAGTGCTCCAGCATGACCACAGCCGCATGGCTGAAACGAGTAAAAGAGTAAAAAAAAAAAAGATGCATATATATATTTTGTTCGAGTAATAGAAAAAGGTTTAAAAAAAGATCCCATGTAACATGGTGAGAGAAACAAATTCATAAATATAGTGTTGATTATAGTTTTACTATAAAAAAAAAGATAAGGGCAATTTAGCTGTTGTTTTTAGCATATCTCACGACCCTCTGATACCTTCCTTATTTGTTTAATA
Organism: Octopus bimaculoides; assembly: GCF_046866305.1. Classification (NCBI taxonomy): domain Eukaryota; kingdom Metazoa; phylum Mollusca; class Cephalopoda; order Octopoda; family Octopodidae; genus Octopus; species Octopus bimaculoides. Next base: position 98,433,180 of record NC_142933.1, read on the forward strand.
TTTTCGGTTAATTACTGCAGGTTCTCTCAGTCATCAGTAAGCAACTTAACAAGCCTAAAGGGTGTCGGAAGATCTGTATTGAATGTTTTAAAGCATAAGCCTAGCTGGGGGTAAGAAGAATGTTTTACAATATAAAAACTGCGCCAGGGAGTTATTTGGTGAACGACATCGAGAACCGGTATACATTCTTCGGTGTCATCCGAAACATGTGTATAGTCTTGCAGCCTCCAAAGGAAACTTATGAAGTCGCTGGGTTGGCGGTGAGATGGCCCAAATGAAAAGTAGCTAGATCTCATTCCAGGTCGCGAAATCTTTTCCCCACGAGAGTTCCGGACCCCAGTTATGAACTAATTTGCATACAGCCAATCAGAGCTCAAATATCAAACTGATTTATGAGCGCATAACAAGTGATGGGCGATAAGATAAATTCACTTGGGTAAGGAATGACCATGCTTCTTTTCTCTTTTAATAATGCTTCTTGTTCTTGTTTCAACCATGGCTGCCTCTGCGTGGTTGTGTTGTTGTTTACTTTGTAAAACAGTAAGGGAGAGGGTTGCTAGCACATCACCCTCTACCCACATTTTCCCCATCCACGTCTTTACCATATGGAGCCCTTACAAAATCCGATAATAGGTATAGATGCAAATCTATCTAATTACTTGTCTCCTTCTAAAATCAGGCATAACCTGGCGATCGGTCGATTTACAACACAACTCTTAGTCTTGAGTTTACTTGCTAGATAGAGTGTGTTTGTTAACTTGACAACAAGGTCAAGGGGAGCTCTGATTGGCTGTATGCAAATGAGTTCATTACTGGGATCCGGAACTCTCGTGGGAAAAACTTCGCTTCTGGGTCGAACAATACATTTTTTTCAGGCTTCCCCATAGACGTTCAATATTTTGAGTGTGAATAGAAAGGTATACCGTTTGAAAGGTATTTAGAAAAAATTTCATTAAACGATATCCATTTTCCTCAAAGTTATGGGGGGAGGGGGAATCGGATCTTGAGAATTTTCCGAAAGTCCTCTCCCCACCCCTTCAGAAAAAAATTCCCCACAAATTTCTTTATAACCATAATGTATGCCATTTGAAAGGTATTTACATAACATTTCATTAAAAAAACCCCTTCATTTTCCTAAAAGTTATGCGAGAAAAACTCCATCCCGTTGCTTTGCTCGCATTTTTGTTTTCATATTCATTTCGTACACATTTTTTTTACACCTGTTGCACTATTTTATTTGTTTTCGTTTCCGAGTAATATTGTAAACATTAACCAGAGTTGGATATTTATGGCTTTGTTACGTAATGAATGCGTTTCAAAATGTTAATACTTCCCCGAAGTTTCTAAGCGGGGGTGTTAAAACTAGGATTATAATTATGTAGATTTCTGAGTTTGAGTCATTTCTACGCTATAGAAATATCAAATCTTTTTATTTTTGCATTTAAATTGGGCAACAAGAGACTATTAAACTTGAATAATTACACTAAGAAACATTCTCACCTACAGCAATGATATAGAAAAAAGCGATTAGCTAGTTTGACACGATAGAGTTTTATCTTTCACAATCCAAATCCCCAGATCATAATGCACGCTAGGAAAAAAACTACATTTGACACAGATTCTATCTGGATTCGACGTCACGTCCTAACTGGTTGAATTGATGTGACAGCACAGAAGAGGCCCTACTAAAACACGTCGTAGCACGCCGGATGGTTGATCTTCATATATCAATATATTTCTAATAATCAGTTAAGACTTGTGCACACCGTAGACTTGTCAAATTTTCAGCAAGTGATTTCTACACGCCATCGACTTTTCATTAAGTCGGAGAATGATTTCTGCACGCCATAGACTTATCATCAAGGCAGCGATGTTTCACTAAGAGAAAAACACAATAATTTGAGAATAATACAATTTTTTTTCTTCTTGATAATGATTACAGAAGGTACACATTGCACACCTCTCACACGCAGCCTGCAACACCACAAACAACAATCTTTTTAGCTATGAAGTTATGAAGATGACCAACCTCAAGGTTGTTCCGTTTCTATCATAAACAGTCTAAAAGCGTACCCTTTATGAAAGTTTTTGGGAAATAAATCTCATCCATCCACTGACAACAATAGAAATTCAAAGCGGACACTTCGGTGCACGCTTGAGCATATTCGGATGAAGATACAATGACGCGAAAACCGACAGAATAACTAATTATTGAAGATTCCTGACAAGAACAGCTGAGACGCCAAGCAGAGTGTGCAATACAACTACAGATGACCTGTTTTATTGTCGCAAACGCAAAAACAAAGCAATTAAGCATTATCTACGGCGTGCACAAGTCTTAACTGATTAGTTAAAATATATTAATATGTCAAGATCAACTCTCCGGCATGTTGCGATGTACTCCGGCGTGCTACGACGTGCTACGACGTGCTACGACGTGCTACGGCGTGCTCCGGGGTGTTTTCGTAGGTAGGACCCGCGCAGAAGTATGCAATCTCTAAGAATTATACATTTCAAATATACTTTGCAAGAAATTTACTCAACGTTCATAGAGATGTCAAATTAATTGTGAGCAACAAGCAAACATTAGACACATTAAGGAAATGCTTTTAATCAAAAAATAACTAGTTACTACCTTGTGTGCACTTTAGATTTAACAACAAACTTACATTAACCTATAAGAAACACTAGCATAGCTAGAGTGTGTATCGCCCGGGGCGGCCCTTTCGTTTGTCGCCCCAGGACCCCACAAAAAGCGCATATTGCCTACAGCAATATGAAAAGTGCCGCCCGGGCGGACCGCCCTCCTTCCCTGGCTACGCTAGTGATAAGAAAGTCCAACGAAAACTCATATCAATATAGGATCATGCAATAATATTCGTAGAATGATTTTCCATTTTTTTCTCATCTCATCTCATTTCATCTTCTTCGTTCACCTAATCCTGGGAAGGTGGAAGTATCGTGAAGGCAGAGTCCTCAAGCACGTCTTCCATCGTTTCCTGTCGGAACCAACCATCTCTAGTTGATCCAACTGGATCCCCAAGCGAGACCAACAAAGCTCATGGATGTTATCTAACCATCTTGCTCGTGGTTTATCTCTGGGTCTCCTGCCAGTTGGTTTTGCCCGAAAAACCTGTTCAACAATTCTTTCCCAAGATAGTCTTACCACATGCCCATAATATCGGAGCTGTGATCTCTCATCTTAGAGAAGTAGCGGCTCTACCTGGAGTGCCTCTCTGGTCTCCGAGTTACGCACTCTGTCGAGTAGCATCACTCGAAAGACCCATCTTGGCTGCTGGTAATAATTCCTCATCAGCTAAAGAATTCAAAAACAAAGTTGCGTAGTCACATATCTGCGTCCAAACTGAGAAAAGGTACCATTATATATGGTTCAAAACACACCTTTTCCCTTAATGCTAAATCTGATATTGTTAAAGTCTTTCTAAACATACTAGATAAACACTCCCCAACTAATCATAAATATAGAAAGATAATTAACAGATATAACTTTAAATTAAGCGACAATTGTACTACACACACGAAGAGCATATCATACACACTCTTCCCCAATAACATCGAGGTCATACACATGCAAAAACTCCAAAGCATGTCCATTAGATATATCTTGCAACCTAAAAGTAATCATATATGAAGTTTATGTTACTTCTATGAAATCAAACCTTAACATGTCATGTAAACGCTATATGAGCATAACTGAGGGGTGCTCAAATAAAGATATCACAATACTTTCCATTATGGATATCAATAATAAAAATCAATAAAATTAGCTGACTGCCTGGCAGCTAAAAGGAAAGCTTTCTGTTGCGAAACTAGTGGAAATATTACTGAAAGATCAAAGTCTCACAAGAATGGAAATAGAAGATGTGATTTTTGCATTGCAAAGAAATACCTCATCCATAGAAATCTATATAGCTGATCTCTATTTGATCACTGTCAAAAATTTTCAAGAAGTGTAGACATTCTGGGAAGCATCTTTTATGTAATTATGCTATCTACCCTTGCCAGCCAACGTGCAAACACAAACACACGCACACATGCATGCGCACGCACAATACATGTATTGTAGATATATACATATGCATTCAACTTATTCTTCAATTTGATTTTTTTTTATCCCCTTCTGTTTCACATGTATTTCTTTTCCCTATTTTTGTTCTATTAATTTCTCTTTTTCTTTTCTAGTTTTGATTTATTTTTCACAATATCTCTTAATCTTTCATTGCAATATTAAGGGGAAATAATTCATGTCTGACGGAAATTGAAATGGTTTACTTTTCCCAACTATCCATCCTAGAAAAGTTGAGAAGAACAAGCGCACACACATACACATACACACACAAAGCAAAAGAACGTGAGAAAGAAAGAAATGCATATATATTATGTTTATATATATTATATTCATCAATGTGTGTGTGTATTTTGATTTAGATAATCTATCTAAATGAAAATACACACACAGATAGATAGATAGATAGATAGATATAGATAGATAGATAGATAAATTGAAGACTGGCACTCAAACTGAAAAGATCGCACATTTGTATAATGCCTTACCAAACTATACACTATTATAAAAAAAATTCATTCCATTTCCCATCTTCAATTTTGGTCACTAATCCAGTATAAATAATCTCCCCACCACTTTGTCCTTACTCTATTCTTCTAATCTATATAACTTCACTACGGCATTCACTATCCCTCCGCCGACCCCATCTCCCTTCTCTTAAAAACACACACATTGAACTTCAACGCTGTCCTTTGACTTCTACACACGAGTCAATGTGAATATATTCCTTTGTTTTACACTTCTCTATTTTGTCGACATTTGATCTGTGTCACCTCTCGTTGAAAGCCATAAGCAATTCTTCGAGCATTATCTTATATCCTTTTCCGTCTGTCTTTACGTTCTGGGTTCAAATTCCTCCGAGGTCAACTGTGTGTTATCCTTTCGGAGCCGATAAATTAAGTACCAGTTGCGTACTGGAGTCGATCTAATCGACTGGACCCCTCCCCCAAAATTTCGGGCCATGTGCCTAGAGTAGAAAAGATTATTTTACATCATTTTTGGTTGATTTAAACTGATTGTTACTCTCTTCTAAATTTCTGGCCTTGAGCCTATGTTAACAAATATCATTACTATTGGATTGTCCGGAAAGTTCGAGCCGATTTATAGTAGCTTACCTTTCGATTTATTTGCCATGAAACTACCTCAATTCTGGGAAGAGGGTATTTTCAAGTTAATGGACAGATGGAGACGCATTGTACAACAAAATGGTTCATGTTTGGTTGATTAAAAATATAGTGGCAAGTATTTATTGACCTTTTTCTTACCTTTAAAAATCGGCACGAACTTTCGCGGACAACCCATTATTATTATTATTATTATTATTATTATTATTATTATTATTATTATTATTATTATTATTATTATTATTATTATTATCATTATTATTATTATTATTATTATTATCATTATCATTATCATTATCATTATTATTATTATTATTATTATTATTATTAAAGCGGCAAACTGATGGAATCTAAGCACGCTGAACGAAATGCTTAGCATTTCGTCCGTCTTTACGTTCTGAGTTCATATTCTATGGAGGTCGACTTTACCTTTCATCCTTTCGGGGTCGATGAAATAAGTACCAGTTGAGCACTGGGATCGATCGACTAGCCACCTCCCCTACAATTTCAGTCCGTTGCTTAAAAAAAAAAAATTTCTAATTTTGGCACAAGGCTAACAATTTCGAAAGTAAGGAAGTCGATTACATTGACCTTTAGTGTTCAACTGGTCCTATTTTTTTTTTTTATCAACCCCGAAAGAATGAGAGGTGAAGTTGATCTCGGTGGACTTTGGACTCAGTGAATGTAGAACTTGGAACAAATAACGCAATGTTTTTAAAAACTTTCTTGTGATTCTGCCATCTCGTCACTTTAAAGAAATAATAATAGATAAATACTAGTGTTATAGCGTCTAAATTTAATGGTAAGGAAGAAGTAAAAAAAATCAATTTCGGTTGTAATGTGTGCAGCAATCTCACATTGCACCTTTCCAAAAATAAAGATGTAGCAACGCAGTCTAACGTCACTTAAATCGAAACACGATGCACCGAAGGTCTAGAAATGTTAATGATGGATATTCTCTTTATCTATTACGTGTTTCAGTGGTTAGACTGCGGCCATGCTGGGGCACCGCATTGAACAGTTTTAGTGAAACAAATCAACTCCAGTACTTATGCATTTTCCTTAAAGTCTAGTATAGTATTTTTGGCCAAACCGGTTAAGTTACAAGAACGTAAACAATACAAGTGGTGGAGGTGGTGACAAACACACACACACACACACACTGTAAGTATATAAGTCCACTTCAGCTGGTCTAATCAATCGGTTTCGCATTGAGTATTAGATAATGGTTTATTATGGTGTCTGCCATATATCCCCCCCCACACACACACACACACCTACCACCTCTGATGAGCACGTGGTGTTATTTAACTACGTTGTTATCTAATGTCCAATTATCTAATACCCAGTGCGAAACAGATTGGTAAGATCGGCTGAAATGGATCTATAATACTTTATTAACAAATATACGAGTGCGTATTCCTGGCTTACAGATTCTCAGATGATTATATAACACCTTTGTGCAAACTTGTCACTCTTGTGTTTTTCTTGTTTTTGCTCATTCATCATAGATAGATAGACAGATAGGCAGATGCACAGACAGATAGACAGACAGACAGACAGACAGACAGATAGATAGATAGCTAGTGAGATAGATAGATAGATAGATAGATAGATAGATAGATAGATAGACTGGCTAACAGACACACAGATAGATAGATAGATAGATAGATAGAGAGATAGATGCATACATACATACATACATACAACGGGCTTCTACGCAGTTTCCGTCTACCAAATCACACTCACAAGGTATTGGTTGGCCTAGGATGTTGGTAGAAGGCACTTGTCCATGATGCCTCGCAGGGGGACTGAACCCCAAATCACGTAGTGGCAAAACGAACTTCTTAACGATGCTGCCATGCCTGCGCCTGTTTTAGGGTCTGTTCCAAACGAACTACAAGGGACTAATTCGAAGATAAGAAAATATGTAACAGATAAAATTAGAACACGGTCTGGTTTTTCAATGCAACTTGTTTAAAAGGAACCCTACTGTTGTGACCTACTTCGGTGGTTGACTTTATCTGCCTCGCTTTTGACATCACCACCTGGTACTGTGGTTGCCATTAGTGGAGTCTGCTCTGTCAAGCATTCGGGCTGACGTTTAGGCAGACGATATTGGCTTCACACACGCACGCACACGAATGCCCACATACTCATAAATATATGCATGAATGCATATATGCATACCTACCTACCTACTTGCAAGCATACACACATACGCACGCAGGCACGCACACACATGCACACGCACGCACACACACATACATACACACACACACACACACACACACACAAATGTCCACATACTCATAAATACATGCATGAATGCATATATGCATACCTACCTACCTACTTGCAAGCATACATACATATGTACGCACGCGCGCACGCACGCACACTACATCACATCACATTCATGCATTTATTTCTCACCAGATGGAGTACATTGTTGATCCTACTTAAAACGGATCTGTAAACTCTGTATGTGTGCGTGTGTGTGTGTGTGCTTTCTGACTCGGTCCCACTGTACGGCGCCTTAGGCAAGTCTCTCTTACTATAGGGCCGGGCCGACGAATGACTTGAGTGAGTAAATTTGTTTGGTGGAAACTGTGTGGAAACCTGCCGTATATGTGTATGTGTGTCTATATTTGTTCACACACGCGCACACGATTTGGCAACCGGTGTTGGTTCGTTTTCGTCCCCGTAACTTAGCGGTTCGACAAAAAAGGCAGATAGAATAAAGTACCAGACTTACTCTTTTACTTGTTTCAGTCATTTGACTGCGGCCATGCTGGATCATCGCCTTTAGTCGAGCAGATCGACCCCAGGACTTGTTCTTTGGATGCCTAGTACTTATTTTATCGGTCTCTTTTGCCGAACCACTAAGTTACGGGGACGTAAACACACCAGCATCGGTTCTCAAGCGATGTTGGGTGGAGGGACAAACACAGACACACAAACACATACACACACATACATATATATATATATATATATATATATATATACATATATACATATATATATATATATATATATACATATATACATATATATATATATATACATATATACATATATATATATATATATATATATATATATATACATATATACATATATACGACGGGCTTCTTTCTGTTTCCGTCTACCAAATCCACTCACAAGGCTTTGGTCGGCTAGAGGCTACAGTAGAAGACACTTACCCAAGGTACCACGCAGTGGGATTGAACCCGGAACCATGTGGTTGGTAAGCAAGCTACTTACCACACAGCCACTCCTACGCCTCCATATTTGAAAAAAAAAATGAAATAGTTGGGTTGATTTGTTCGACTAAACCTTTCAAGGTGGTGCTCCAGCACGGTCACAATCCAATGAATGAAACAAGACCGAAGGTAGACACACATACACGTATTGTAGTGCTCAAAGTTTCACGAATACCGCTGATCACGTAACTGAATTTTAAAACCTAAAACATGATATTTTATAACGAAATAATGTGGAGACATTCATTAAATGACAGTTTAGTCTCGTAAATTTCCAAGTACGAATGTTGAGAACAGTGGAAAGAAGCTTACAGAAAAACTTAGGTTAAGGTTTCGATTCCCGGTTGAGGATCCAAGAAATCAACCGTTTTATCCAGAGGAATATATAAAAATGTTGTATACATATACATAGGCGCAAGAGTGGCTGCGTGGTAAGAAGCTTGCTTTTCAACTACATGGTCCTGGGTTCGGTCCCACTGCATGGCAGCTTGGGCAAGTGTCTTCTACTATAGCTTCGGGCCGACCAAAGCCTTGTGAGTGGATTTGGAAGACGAAAACTGAAAGAAGCTCGTCATGTATATATGTATATATATATATTTTTGTGAGTGTGTCTGTCTGTTTTTGTCCGCCCACCATCGCTTGACAACCGATGCTGATGTGTTAACGTCCCCGTCACTTAGCGGTTCGGCAAAAGAGACGGATAGAATAAGATAAGTACTAGGCTTACAAAGAATAAGTCCTGGGGTCGATTTGTTCGACACTAAAGGCGGTGCTCCAGCATGGCCGCAGTAAACCGACTGAAACAAGTAAAAGAATAGAAGAATACATACGTGCACGCATGTACATACACAGAGAATGTGTTATTGAAGATGAAAAAACTTCACAAATTGTTACTCAGAGTTTCACACAACCGATTATCAGGCAGTCGTGAGTATTCAGAACTATAATATGGTTTGTGAAGTCTTTCCAGCTTCGGATAAAATACTACTTTTTATGGATCTATTCCATCTCTGTCATAAATTCGACAACTTTAACACGAAATAACTTCTAAAATACGAAATTTTGTCAAAAACGTTCAGAGTAAACCGTGTTCTACGTGAGAAATTCTACCAGTATTCGAAATTTCAAACTGTTTAGTTAAAAAAAAAATTAATTAAAAAATCTGTGATTGAGATGGAATAGATCCCTTTTTACTTTGCCTTTGGTATCCGAGTTCCTTCTTCTCCACCTTGTTTTACACCTCCGTGCTCGCATGTGTGTGTGTGCGTGTGCGTGTGTGTGTATGTGTGCATCTGTGCGCGTGCGCGTGTGTGTACGCGCGCGCGTCCCTATCCGTGGCATTTCCTGCTTGAATGCTAAGCAAGCAATGTAGACCCAAAATTTATAAACAAATTAAAATAACAAATCAGAATGTAATGTAACACTGATTTTTGTGATAGACTCATTTATGTAACTTGATTTTCTAAACTAAGTTGTATGTTCTATGTTCTAAGAATCGAGATTAGCTCTTCACAGATATTTTATTTTTGTATTAGTTTTGCTTTTTTCAGTTTCTTGATGTTTGCGGCCATGCTGTAGCTCCATATACGGCATTGCTTGATTACCGTTTATACATAGGTACATAATGAAAGATGGACAGAGCTGTCTGTCTTTCTGTCCGTCATCTTGTCAGTAAATATGAATGTATTTATACACACACACACACACGCACACACACACTTTCTCTCTCCCTCTCTCTCTTTCTCTCTCCCTCTCTCTCTCTCGCACACACACACACTATTCAGACATAAGCCTATGCATTTGCGCGCGTATATATATATTTAATGTTCGTACACACACGGTATACCTACACAAATGTGCCCCCTATCAGACTCAGATTTCTCGTACCTTTCAGATTGTGTTGATTCCAATTATATCGGAATCAAATCAGAGCAGAAAAAAAAAAAAAGATATTGTGCGCGCACAGAGACAAAAAAAAAAACAACCAATGATTGGGCGCGCACATATGCATACTGACACACATCTCACACATACATACACACACAAAATTGCAAAATGAAGCCAGAAATTTTGAAAAAATTATACGATGCGTTTTAGTATGTGAGTGTGAGTGCGCATCAGTTTTATTTTTCCATATTAAATTCCGATATAATTGGAATCTGTGCTATGTGAAAGGTATTTGTAGAAAATCTCATTAAAAAATATCCATTTCTATGAAAGTTATGAAGAAACAAATTCGAGTGAAAGAGGGGGCACATTTGTGTAGGTACGACCCCACCCCTACTCAAATGCATACACTCACGTGCCTATATACTCACGCGCGCACGCTTACATATATCCATTCCGTATATGTATACATATACATGCATGTCCGAATGCATGTATATCTACATTTACATGCTCTCATACACACACATGCACACATACAACTCCCACACGTTTAACACACACACATATCGATATGCCTGTGTGTCTGTATGCGCGCGCGCTTGTCTGTATCCTACCTATCCAGAACTATGCACGCACATAGATATACATCGACGTGTATGTATGTATGTAGTGGTGCCCGTCAATTCTGAAAGATCCATATATATATATTTATATATATATATATATATATATATATATATATATATATATATATATATATATATATATATATATATATATATATATATATATATATACAAGAATAAGGGCAGAGAATCGTCAATTAATAATAGAATTAATAATTAACAATTCCGCCAAGTAGTTCAGTATGAAAAAAACCTTTATCGGTAAGACTATTTATCATTATAAATATACAGGGATTAGCAATTGAGTTTTTGACTGCTATTTCTAAATTTTCAGTATGTTGGAGAAGCAACTCAATTGCTAATCCCTGTATATTTATATATATATATATATATATATATATATATATATATATATATATATATATATATATACATACATACACACACACGCATACATATATATACCCAAATTTATATTCACATTCATACGTACATATTTATACACATGCATTCACACATACACATACACACAACAGCACACATACGCGACTCCAATCGCCCTCACAAATACGCGCGTATTTATCCATTCATCCATCTGTCAATCTATTTTTATGCAGCTGTCAATTTTTCTTTGTATTTGTCCACCACTCACTATATCTGTTTATCCTTCCATCGTTCCGTCCACATATCTATGTGACCGTGGATTTATCCACCACACTTCCATCTGCCTGTCTATATACATCTATATATATATATACATCCATTACATTTATGTATATATCTTTTCGCTCACTTATGTCTGTGTCTATTCATCCATCTGCATCTCTCTGTCTATTTTATGCTTGGGATCGTGACGCATGTCAATAAAAAAATTAGGGAAGAATTGTTTTTAAAAATTAAAGAGAAATAACGGAATAAAATAGGATGAAAATGAAAAGAAAACTGCAGCAGAAAACGAAAAGAATAAAATTAAAAAGGCAATCCTTCGACATTAGTACACGATGTCATTCACCCGCACAACCTTCCTTCATGACACAAAGAGGCTAGGCTGAAAAAGAGGGTGAATGCCGTTGTCTCCTCATACCGACACTTTCCAGACCAATACCGAAGGAATACCATTAAAAGTAAATAGAAAATATACGAGCAAGAGTAAGAATGAGAATAAAATAGAATTACAGCTACTATCTGTCCGACGGACTTCCAAACAATTCTCTTCCAAATCCCGAGTGTAGAATTTCTGACGAAAGGCAGTCGTCCAAGGTGTCATACTGGGGGATCGAACTCGTGATCTTATAATCGTGAAACCATTAACATTTAATATACATACATACATGTGTGTGTTTGTGTGCGCGCGCGCGTGTATAGCACGTGCGTTTTGTTGAAAATAAATGCAAAAGTGGGCCTTTTTAAATTTTTTTATTAACCATGATAGCGGTCGTTCATATTGCGCTTGTTGGTAGAGTAACTCTTCCTTTATACAATGGAACTATTCACCATAGTCTCCATCACAAGCGATTCATTTGCGCCAAAGTTGAAACCAGCCGGCGAATCCTCTTCGAGAAATTCTGGTTTGCGTTGTTGTATCCGCTTTTTCACAGCCACTGTCACCTCGTCTGAGCCATCAAATTGTCGTCTCCGAAAACTGTTGTACATTAAACTGGACAGGTGGAAGTCAGAGACCAGAGATCCAGGCTTTTACGGTGGATGGTAAACCGCTGACTGGCCAATCTGCCGATTGCCCGAATTGCTACAAAAGAATGCCTGCGGTCGCGTGTTATCATGGTGAATTTGAATTGTTTTTAGATTCTTGTTCGATCTATTCTTCCTTATAGCTTCTCTCTGTAAGCTTTTTGACTGTCTCAATGTACAGCTCGCTGTTTACGGTGCAGTAACATATCAGAACATCGAAGAGAATGACGCCGATGTCATTTCAAAACAGTTATTATGATCGCTGGTTCTTGAACGTCTTATACTTTAGAGAAGAGACGTGACGCTATCCCATGGGCTGAGTTTTTGTTTCCGGACCTTAGAGATACGACCAGTGTGGTCGCGTTTTCATTGGTTTCAAACGCTTCCAGTAGATCAGCAGACTTCCATCCTCCCCGCTATCAAATTGGGTGTCAGTTGCAGAGGTACCGACTTTGCACACACTTTCCGATAACCAAAATCTTCTACCATCTTCTGTAATGCATTGTGACCACTGTCCAATTGTGCAGCAAGGTCACGGATTATGGTTCGTCAATTCACTAGCGATTTGTGTCAGTGGTCGCAGCTGATCGTTTCCCACAGCTCGTTATATATTCAGTGTTGTACTTCTTTCCTTAAACTTCTTCATTCATCTGTGCACATTGTTGTATCTCCGTAAACAACCGCCTGTGCCTTTCATTGTCCTCTTTGGATATCAGACGGTCTGCAGCCTTTTCTTCATGAAGAAATCAATGACAGCTCGTTACCTCTACTTGGAACCTATCATTTATCTGCAATGAAGAATGGGAAAAGTAGTTACTATAGAAGAAGAGTGACTCTACCGATATGTATAATTTGAACGACCTATCTCGGTTAATAAAAAAAATTCACTTTTACATTACTTTTGCTGGGGTCCTCGTAAAAATGAAAAATAATTTTGGCGAATAGAACGATGCAACGATAGCATCATAGATGTTTTGTAACGGGTTTTAGTTGATTTTTTTGTAGTGTTAGAGTAAAACGTTTTGACGTTGATGATTGATTCGCACAGATCCAGCGATTTTTCTGTCTCTAGATGGAATTATCTCAAGCGGTATTGATCTTCATGTCGGCACTTTGAGATGAGCTGAGATTCTTTATTCAGTAGTTTATTGTATCCTTTATTAAGATATTAAAGATCAAGATGACAACTATTGGGATACATTGATGTGCGAGGTGAAATTTTCAATGACTGACTAATATACTGTAATATCTTTTTCATTTTATCTTTAAAACCCAATTGTATTTAGCCAGTGACCCTGTGTTTCAGTATTTTGGGACAAAAGGAGAACGAATGATGCGTTTTGTTGCTTTTAAATGAATTGGTTGTAAGACCCGATATAATTTCTGTTTAGTCATCACGTGAACAAACTTTGATGAAGGGTTCAGGCCTTTATATTTTTATACGTGATTTTGCTTGTGTGTTTGTGCGATTTCTTTTATTAACCTTTGATACTGAAATGGCGAGATTTTCAGTGTAACTACAGCCGTTACTGCACTTTTGTTTAAGCCTGTGTGTGTTAGGGAAGTGGCTATGTATTAGGCTGACAGAATCGTTAGCACGCCGGGCAAAATGCTTAACAGCATTTCGTCCGTCCTTACGTTCTGAGTTAAAATCCCGTCGAGATCGACCTTGTCTTTCATCTTTTCGGGGTCGATAAAAAAAAAAAATACCAGTTGGTCATTGGGATCGATATAGTCGACTAAATCCCTCCCCGAAATTGCTGACCTTGTGCCAAAATTTGAAACCATTATTGGTACTTTGCATGTATTGTATTTTGTTTTTAAAACCACTCTCTGTTAACGCGTTGTAACAATAAAAGGCAGTATTGAAGGCCTCTTCATTGAACAAGATGAACATCTACTAATGTTGCTTACTAGTTTTTTTTTTAAAGACTAAAGGGTCGTGGTTAGATAGTTTATTTAAATATGGGAGCTTTTCATTGCTTTTATGAAAGGAAGATATTTACTTGTATTTTGGGTATAAAGTCATATCCAGGAAATTGATACTCTTCATATTAGAATTTACTGTGAGTTTTGGAATTATCTAAGCGTGCCTACAACTCGTTTATGACCCTTATTAGGGTAAGTCTAATAAAGATCCGATCATGATCAGACCATCGTCTCTGTGCAGACCTATTTTCTAAATGGACAATAGATGGCCTTATGTAAAAATATAAAGATAGACAAATAAGTATAACGATTCCTGATTGAGTCAATGGATAAATAGATAGATAGATAGATAGATAGATAGAGAGAGAGAGAGAGAGAGAGAGAGAGAGAGAGAGAGAGAGAGAGAGAGAGAGAGAGAGAAGACAAATATGATCAGATACAGATAAATACTTGTATTCATGTGAATATGATACCATACGCGCACCACAGCATAGTTGAAGCAGGAAAATGAAAGTAATCTAGTTTAATCCACTACACACCCTAAGAGACAACACTAACATACATACCTGCATATGAGCTTTGACCCCTGCTACTTTAACCAAGCCATGCAACTTTAAAACTCAAAACCATATAATTGAAATATATTATATAGCATATATACACCTTCTTTTAAGTGGTCTCATAAAACGAATGATTTACACTAAAGCCAGATTTGTTATGTGGGTTCGTATGTATGTATGTATGTAAGTATGTATGTATGTATGTATATATATATATTTATATATATATATATATATATATATATATATATATATATATATATATATATATATATATATACACACCCACACACACATACAGAAGAAAAAGATATGTGTATATACATACATATATACATACATACATACATACATATATATGTATATGTATGTATATATATTTATGTGTGTGTGTGCATATGCACAAACATGCACACACTGTGCCTATCTGGTATTTTGTTGAATATATTTTAGCTGACATATTTTAAATATATCACCTTTCCATTAATTATCTGAATATCTAATGTACAATATTTAGTTCTCATTTTATTCGTTTTAATTTATATTGGTTTATTTTACATCTTGTAGAAATAAACAAAAATAAAAAGTCGTTCAGAGATTCACTGAAGATGTAAAATCATGCTTGTTATTACATCAATTATCGATTTTTCTATTGGCCTGAATCTTAAAGGTGAATGTCCTTTCGACGGTGATTACTATGGCATGTAATAAGAACAAGTAGCTATCTTTGCTAAGATTTTCAAAATCTGTTTTCTTAGAACCAGGCCCTTAATTAGCACTAATATTTACAAGCTGTTAACTTTGGAGCTATTTCTTCTGGTTTATCGCCCAGGCACTTAGCACTTCATTCACACCTGCACAAACACATCCAGTACCATTCAGTACTGTATGGAATCCCGCTTTACATACGTTTCTCTTTCCCTTTAACCACTTACCAAATTGAACATTAACCGTTTTAATCATTCGTCCTTTACTCGAACCTAACAAGGCCCGAAAAAGCTGCGGGGTTTCACATCTCTGATTAATGTTAAATCATAAAAATTATGCAGATAAATACAATAAACGAAGAATTTTCTATTTACAGAAACACAAATGTATTAAAATATCAACATAATGCTCTATAGATATCTAAGAATTTATCTTAATTCCAGGACATTTATGGTCTGCAATTTGAAGAATTTTTTTCAAAAAAAAGTGAAGAAAAAGAAAACTTTATTTTGAAACTTTGAGGTGTATTTTTTGCCAAACCGTTTTATTCTATATCCTTATCTCCCAAACTACGACTCTTCAATCCTCTTAACAAAAGAAAACTGTAAAAAGCCCATCTATTTCTATAACACATGATGCCTACCGTAAAGAGATGTAACACTGGCATGAAGTAGTAGATATGCGTTATTGGAGGTGATGACGTCATCACCATCAAAATTCTTCCTTTTCTTCGCCCACAGCTTCATGATGAAGACAATTGAATAGTTATCGAACATACATACGTTTATAATGAATGAATAAAGACAATCATCTCGGATCAACCTTAGCTAGCTGTGTTTACTTTTGTTCGTTCTTGTCATTTTATCTGCACAGTGAATCTTTCATTACAAAAGTGGCTGCGACTACAGACTAAATAGAGTTGCACGCTCGTGCTAGATAGAAATATGGTATATATAGTATATTGATGGAAGAGGGGAGGGGGTAAACAAAGAAGTAAAGTGAAACATAGAGAGGGTGGGAGGGATGGAGAGAGAAAGTGAGAAAGAGTGAGAGAAGAAGGGAGAAAGAAAACGCGCGGGCGAGCGAAATAGAAAGAGAAACAACCTTGTGTAGTAGACCAGTGTGGAACAGAGACTAGAAAGGCTGTAAGAAAGAGAGAGAAAGATTTAATTGGTAACGTTAATTCTTGCTATAATAGAGAAAGATTTATTGGTTCTTTTAGCAACGAGGAGTTGCCTCTCTGACAACAATAATGTTAATATCAAGTAGCGTGACAACACATAGAAGGAATAAGTAACTCGCTTTCAGACGCAGCGGATTTCTTTCTACTTTACTTTCTGGGATATACGACGACAACAACCATACCACTTAGGTATTTCACATAAGTTCAATTTGATTTTAATTTGTCTGTCTAACATCATCATTCATAATCATGGCTACAGACGAGTTGGCCACTCTGCTAACTCGCCGCATCAATATTAGTGATGCTCTTGAGGCTGGTGAGACTGTACAGGCAACGGCCAAAGTTTTCAATCCTTACACGGAATTTAAAGAATTTTCCAGGAAAGAAATCAAGGATTTGGAAAAAACATTTAAGAAGTAAGTCTTGCTTCATTCCATTTATACAGTTCGATCATCGATATTTTTTTCTCTTGTCTTTCTCCACCCTTTATCTCTCGCTACCTCTAGCTCTTCCTCCTATCTAGTGTTTTAATTGAATTTAATTTCATGTCAATGTATGAAAAAAGGGAAATCCTCAAAATCTCTTTTGCTTCAAACAATAACGAAAACAATATTCGATTTCTTTTTTTTTTTTTTTTTCCTTTTTTACACGTGTTAGCAGTATTGATTTTTTTTGTTCCCTCTCCGCTCTGTTGTTAGGCAATTTGCGGAGATGTCATCTCCTTCACAGCTGCTGCTTGACATCTCGTCAATGGTCCTTTCTCCGATAGATGATTGTATTGCCTTTATTAGTTATACGTTGCATACATCTATCTCTAGCACCATTCTCACGACACCACTTATCTCCTGCATTTGTCTTTTACTCGGAGACGCGGAAGATTCTTTCCTATAGACATCTATAACACTGTAGAAGGAAATATAATTATTGTCTCAGAAGAATATCTTTAGATCCATTGATAAAGCAAATATATATATCTATCTAGATATAAAATACTCAAAATGCATTTGTGTTGGTTCGCAAACAAAGACAAGCAGATTAAACAACTCATTGGAAAGGGAATCTGGTGTAGTTTCATCATTGTCATTGTCTTGGTCGTGGCACCAATAGCTCAGACAGTAGCAGGACTTCGACGCTCTGATTTCGATGTTGGTTGCAATTTAACTTTCACATACTAACTCAGTTCCTTCTGTTATGTACTAATTTGGCGGTATAACTAAAATGCCAACAGAAATTGCAGGCTATTATATTTAACATAAACTTGGTATTCAGTTACATATAACTAATTTTGTTCATTCATAAATAAATAAACGAAAAAAAAAAAGTGGGGGGAAATGCTACTTTCTGTGTTACATAAGACTAGAAAGGGCACAACATGCATGCATGCATACATTATTATTATTATTATTATACCCATTCTTTTGCCTTAATATACGAGTGCCTATTTTTTCTTAATGATAACTTATTAGCCAACTACATACATACATACATACATACATACATCTCTAGATAGAATAGTTTTGTTGATCCCATTAATAACGAAACAACCCACTATACACAAACACACACACAAACACACATACGCGCGGGTACGTACATAATATTTTTAATATTTATTAGAACTGCTTCAAAATGTTTAGTTAGGTTACAATATCACTTTTCCTACAAAAATAAAGCTTATGTCAAAAATAAGAAGCTTAAAAGCTTCGTTCTGTCTATTATAACAAATATAGTAGCACCTCTCTTGGCTTTTTCCGTCACTGACACTTGCTTTGCGTTATCTTTTTAAAGTGTAAACTAATCTTCTTAGCCGTTCTCTGCCTATTGACCAACATTTTGATGTAATGTCTTTAGCTAGCTTAGACTACCTTCCCCCAGTAACTGCACATCATGGATCCATCTATTACTAGCTTCCGTGTAATACACACACACACACAGACACACACATATATGTATATATACATATATACACACATATATTTATACGTCCTGTACCCGAATATGCATCAATATACACATGTAGATGTATATATGTACATATATGTGTGTATACATGCTTATATATCCTTTGTATTATATATATATATATATATATATATATATATATATATGTATTATATATATATATATATATATATATATATATATGTATTATATATATATATATATATATATATATATATATATATATAATATGTATGTATGTATATATGTATACACGCACACATGTATATGTAATGTGTATTTATATATTTATTATATATGCCGGCCTATATATCTTTGAATATATATATATATATATATATATATATATATATATATATATATGATAATGCCTTACGCTTAGAGGGACTTCATAAGTCAAAACTACCACATATATATATATATATATATATATATATATATATATATATATATATATATATATATATATATAAGTTGACCAGTAAGGTGGACATTTAATATGCTAGAAATAGATCACATGTTGTGTCTACTAAGACCTAGTAGATATATATATATGTATGTATTATGTTTCTGTCCGACCCATGCAAGCAGTGAAAAGTGGATGTTAAAACGGTTGTGTATGTATGTATGTATGCATGTGTGTGTGTACGCTTGCTATATGTATGTGTGGGCGTACTTTTAGCCTTCTGGGAATTACACAACTCCTTTTGTTATCATCTGCTTGGTCTTCATTTATTTTATTCTATATTTTCTACTTTTCTATTTAAGAAAAGTTGAAAATGAAGAAAACGAAATTCACTGCTGCTGCTTCATATGCACGACTAATTCTGCTTCTAACTTAAATTTAATCTTATGTCACCTACTTTACGCAATTAGATCTCACTCCACGTGTCTTGGTACTTGCTGTTTTCAAGCAAAACATAATCCACAACAAAAATTTCTTCTTCAAATACATCGTTCTAACATCACGAAATTAGACATTTTTATATCATACTTAGGTGAGCTATCAACCTTATTCATATTTAGTGTAGAGACACGTGAATAGATTTAGCGTATATTTATTTTCGCCATTCAGTGATTAATCAATTAATTATTATCAACTAAACGTTCAACTCAAGAACGACACCAACCAAGCCACCAACAGACACCAGCTAAACTTATTGTCATTTAATAAATTTCCCAAACATTTCATCTAATAGAAATCAGATATCACCTTCCACCCACCTCCTCGAATAATTTTAAATTACCAAAATATAATTTTAATTTAAGTATAAGCAGAGCCGTCTTATAGCAAGCATCAGTATAAGTCCCACGGGTAAAACAAGGCACTGGGAGCTACAGTACACATTTAGTAACAACGTCTGTACATACAAAGATTATAGCCTTAAACCCCCAAACCACTAACCTCAGGCAGCTGTCCAGTGAGTCGATGTCATATCCAGACGTTTGTTAATATTTTATCAGTTCAAAAAATATTTATTTTAATTTTATAAAAGAAAGAAATCTATGTTATTAAAGTTCAGGATTAAATACGTTCTTTTATTAATCATTCAAGTGTCATCAATGTTATAGGGTTTATTTTTTCCTGTTGTCTTCCCCCCCCCCCCCCATCACAAATTGAGATCAAATACATTTAACATTAAGCTAAAATTGTGACTAAAACCACTTCCCTGTGATTAGCGTTGATTACTTCGTTCGGGGGTTTTCCTCTTCCTGGCGGATGCACTCGTAGCAATTTTTTTTTTTTTTTTACCAAATTTCCTTCCACGTGTTTCTGCATTTTATTCTCGCAACCGTAACCGCTCAGTTAATTGCTAGTTAGTTAACTGCTTCAATGATTTGAATTCATCATTTGCTTTCTGATTGTAGTTTTAGGGAAATATCACAAAACGTTTCCAGAAGGTGCAAACTCACACCACTACGTCGAAACTATATTTTATTATTATGTTGATGTTTTTTTTTTGGTACTTTATGGAAATCTCTTTGGATGTGTAGAAGTCTGGTCAGTATAATCATAACATCGTTTAATGTCCACTTTTTCCATACTTGCATGGGTCAGACGGGATTTGTTGTGGCAGTTTTCCTACGGTCAGACCTCTCTCCTGTCGCCAGCCCTCACCTGTTTCCAAGCAATCTAATATCCCTTCCCACCCCTGGTCAGACATGTTTTACATGGCTTGTATGACGGCGATACTCGTTTACAATCATCACATGATGTCAAGACAAGAGTACACGCACCCCCCCCCCCATATATATATATATATATATATATATATATATATATATATATATATATATATATATATATATATATATATATATATGTACACATACATACATACAGAGCCGGTTCAAGGAACCGGCAACTCGGGCTGTTGCCCGGAGCGCCATGTACCAGAGAGCGCCAAGCAGGACGTGACAAACACAAGGAAATTTCCACGACCGTCAGCTTGTACACGCTGAAGTTCAGCTTACCTTGGGTGCCAGCAACCCCAGGGCCGGCCCTGCATACATACATACATACATACATCTACACAAACACACATGTGTACATATGTATTTAATTTCAGTTTCTGTCTGCCAACTTCTAAAATTATTTTGTCAGCAGCATATAATGACATTTTTCAGTGGTCTCCAAACTTCTTAGAGTTTCTCCAATGTTCTACAAGCTCCTCTCCAGTGCCTCTATCTGACCTCATTGAACTGCATAACTGACAGTAGTTTAATCAACATGTTGGGAGATAATAATATTTAAAACTAGTAATTATTTGTGAATTTAATAATTAATTAGATGAAAATGTATCAGAGAAAAATATTACAATTGAAATAGAGTAATTCTTTCTCTTCTGCCCACTCACTGAACTGTTGTCTTTGACAATATATTCCCTCTTTGTCCAGAATATTCTTGAAGATGTCAACATTCTTTTGTACTCTAGGCACAAGGCCCGAAATTTTGGGGGAGAGGGCCAGTCGATTAGATCGACCCCAGTACACAATTGGTACTTAATTTGTTGACCCTGAAAGAATGAAACGTGAAGTCGACCTCGGTGGAATTTGAACTCAGAACATAAAGACAGAAGAAATACCACTAAGGATTTCACCCGGCATGCTAACATTTCAGCCAGCTCGCTGCCTTATTGAAGATGTCAATATTAAGCTATTCGTAGGGCAGCGAGCTGGCAGAAATGTTAGCACACTGGGCAAAATGCTTAGCGGTATTTCGTCTGTCTTTACGTTCTGAGTTCAAATTCCACCAAGGTTGACTTTGCCTTTCATCCTTTCGGGGTCGATAAATTAAGTACCAGTTGCAGACTGGGGTCGATCTAATTGAGCGAAAACACCTAAAAGCTCCACGAGGCTCTGGCAGGGGATGGTGGCGAACCCTGCTGTACTCTCTCACCACAACTTTCTCTCACTCTTACTTCCTGTTTCTGTTGTGCCTGTAATTCAAAGGGTCAGCCTCGTCACACTGTGTCACGCTGAATATCCCCGAGAACTATGTTAAGGGTACACGTGTCTGTGGAGTGCTCAGCCACTTGCACGTTAATTTCACGAGCAGGCTGTCCCATTGATCGGATCAACTGGAACCCTCGACGTCGTAAGCGACGGAGTGCCAGCAACAACATATATATATATATATATATATATATATATGTATGTATGTATGTATGTATGTGTGTACTTGTTTCTGTGTCTGTGTTTGTCCCCCCAACAACATTGCTTGACAACCGATGTTGGTGTGTTTACATCCCCATGACTTAAGAGACCAGCAAAATAAGTACTAGGCTTACAAAGAATAAGTCCTGGGGTCGTTTTGCTTGACTAAAAGTGGTGCTCCAGCATGGCCACAGTCAAATAACTGAAACAAGTAAAAGACTAAAAGAATAAAATAAAGTACCGGTCAAGTACCGAAGTTAATGGTATTGACTAAGCATTTCTCCTTAAAATTGCTGGCCTTGTGCCTAAATCAGAAA
Organism: Octopus bimaculoides; assembly: GCF_046866305.1. Taxonomy (NCBI): domain Eukaryota; kingdom Metazoa; phylum Mollusca; class Cephalopoda; order Octopoda; family Octopodidae; genus Octopus; species Octopus bimaculoides. Next base: position 98,456,181 of record NC_142933.1, read on the forward strand.
CTGTTATAAAGGGTGGTAAGCTGGCAGAGGCTTTAGAGCTCTGGAAAGAAGGCCTTGCAGGATTTCTCCTGGTTCCTTGCTTTCTGAGTCCAAATCCTCCCAAGGTCAACTTTATCTTTCATTCCTCCAAGGTCGATAAAATAATGTAATTGCTGGGGTGGGGGTGTGTGCTTTAAATGTGAGGCTTTGTACCTATATAAAAAAAAAAACAAACAAGCAAAAAAAACTTATTGTTATTGCTATCATTTATTTGTGAAGGTGCACAGCCTAGTGGTTAAGGTGTTTGGCTCATGGTCATAATGCCATGGTTTCAATTCCTGGACTGGGTAGTATATTATAACCTTGAGTAGGACACCACATTTTATGTTGCTTGAGTCTATGTAGCTAAAAATGAGTACCAGCTGAGCACTGGTGCAGTCTTCTCTCTCTCTCTCTCTCTCTTCAGCTGTCACATTTTGGATGTGTCATTGAGTCAAAGGATGGGAAGCCCAAGAGGTTCTCCATGTCTGCTTATGATTACAACGGACACATAAAACCATTTTTGAGAGCATGGTTTATGTTACTAAGCCATACTTGTCCATAGGTCATAGCTGTCTCTTTTATTATTTATATAGAATAACGTGGTGAGCTGGTAGAATCATTAGCATGCAGGGCAAAATGCTTAGCAGTATTTCATTTGCCTTTATGTTCTGAGTTCAAATTCCACCGAGGTCAACTTTGCCTTCATCCTTTTGGGGTCGCTAAATTAAATACCAGTTGCATACTGGGAATGATCTAATCAACTGGCTCCTTCCCCCCAAATTTCAGACCTTGTGCCTATAGTAGAAAGTATTATTTATATAGAATGATGTAGTAGCACAAAGTGTTCAGCTACTCTGCATTCTAAGTTCAAAATCCATTGTGGTCAGTATTGTCTGCCATCTATGGGAGTATAAATTTACTAATCTGAGAAACAATTATTATACATCCAGGGTTTACTTAACCCTTTGCCTGTCCCATGTATCAGATGCGATACACAGGACATATTACCCTGGCATCCATGCATCATGTATGTTGCACTTTCTCAATTTCTTTCAACCACCAGACCTACTTGAGACTTATGAAAGGAAAGTTTTATATTAACTTAGAACACATGAAACAAAAGTGGACTACAAGTTTGTAAACAAGCATGGATATGTAGGACAAATTTATGAAAATACTTTGGACATTAAAAGGTGTAAAAACACAGAAATATACTATTAAACTGGCACTTTGAATATTTAAAAGTTTACTCTCAGTATGACAGAGCAATAAAAACTTTACTACACAACACTGTTCATGCATTATATCCTGAGAATCAATTTTAGGTACTGTTTAATCATCCAGGTTATGTTAGTCTGACATTTGTAGACTGAACTAATTCTTTGATAATTTTGGTAATTGTAAAGGTGGCGAGTTGGCACAAACGTTAGCACACTGGGCAAAATGCTTAGCGGTATTCCATCTGTCTTTACATTGAGTTCAAATTCTGCCGAGGTTGACTTTGCCTTTCATCCTTTCATGGTTGATCTAATCAGCTGGCTGCCTCCCCAGAAATTTCGGGCCTTGTGCCTAGAGTAGAAAAGAATATTTTTATCCAAAGTAAGGTGGTGAGCTGGCAGAAACGTTAGCATGCTGGTCCAAATGCTTACCAGTATTTCATCTGTCTTTACATTCTGAGTTCAAATTCCGCCGAGATCGACTTTGCCTTTCATCCTTTCGGGGTCAATAAATTATGTAACAGTTGCATACTAGGGTTGATCTAATCGTCTGGCCCCATCCACTCCCAAAATTTCAGGCCTTGTGCCTAGAGTAGAAAAGAATTTTGGTAATTGCATCTTCACTGTAAAATCTTTATGATAGAGGCAGAGGCATGACTGTGTGGTTAAGAAATTTACTTCCCAACCACTTGGTTTCAGGTTCAGTCCAACAGCATAACACTTTGCCTGGTATTATAGCCCCAGGCTGACCAATGCTGTGTGAGTGAATTTAGTTGGTGGAAATTGTGTGGAAGCTTGTTGCACGTGTGTATGTTTGTGTTGCATATGTTACCCTCTGCTTGATAACTGGTGTTGGCCTGCTTATGTAAAACTTAGTGGTTTGGCAAAAGAGACTGATGGAATAAGTGCCTAACTTTAAAAAAAGTACTGGAGTTGATTTGTTTTTAACTAAATCCTTCGAGGTGACACCCCAGCATGGCCACAGTGCAATAACTGAAACAAGTAAAAAATATAGAATACATACAGGAGTGGCTGTGTGGTAAGTAGCTTGCTTACCATCCACCTGGTTCCGGGTTCAGTCCCACTGCGTGGCACCTTGGGCAATTGTCTTCTACTATAGCCTTGGGCCGACCAAAGCCTTGTGAGTGGAGTTGGTAGACGGAAACTGAAAGAAGCCCATCATATATGTATATATATGTGTGTGTGTATATGTTTGTGTGTCTGTTTGTCCCCCCCAGCATCGCTTGACAACCGATGCTGGTGTGTTTGCGTCCCCCGTAACTTAGTGGTTCAGCAAAAGAGACCGATAGAATAAGTACTAGGCTTACAAAGAATAAGCTCTGGGGTCGATTTGCTTGACTATAAAGGTGGTGCTCCAGCATGGCCGCAGTCAAATGACTGAAACAAGTGAAAGAGTAACCCTTCAGCATTCAGATTATTCTGTCAAATGTAATGCTTATTTATTTATATCATTTCGAATTAATAATGCAATATCTCATAGCTTCAAGATGTGATTGTATAATTTTAGAATGACTTTTTCGGGTAGGTGTGAGAGGTCAGCTCTGGCCAGTTTGAATATTAAACAGATAGAATATTCCGGCTGGCTGGCAGAAACGTTAGCGCGCCGGGCGAAATGCTTAGCAATATTTCGTCTGCCACTACGTTCTGAGTTCAAATTCTGCTGACGTCGACTTTGCCTTTCATCCTTTCGGGGTCGATAAATTAAGTACCAGTTGCGCACTGGGGGTCGATATAATCGACTTAATCCCTTTGTCTGTCCTTGTTTGTCCCCTCTATGTTTAGTTCCTTGTGGGCAATAAAGAAATAAGAATATTCCGGCCAGATATGGCTGGTTTAAATGCTAAAGGGTTAAATATTATTAGGAATTGTATAAAAAAAAAATTGTCAAAATATTTTAGAGCACAGTGGTTGCTCCAGCATGGCCACAGCCACATTGGCTGAAACGAGTATAAGAGTATATTGTGGCAGTATAACCAATTTATTGGCGATAAGTTTAAACAACAAAATCTTATACGAGACCCACTACCATGAAGGGTCATATTGACCCCAGTTGAGGACCATTGCTCTAGAAACACTTGAACTCTTGCTCAGAAATACTGAATCTACATCCTGTAAAATATCTAATTTCACCCTTTTTTGCTGGATTCATTAACTCTGCCGCATTTCATAGATTACATAACATGAACCTAGTCATCTACAACTGTTATACTTGGCCATCACCATCACCATCATCTTTATTATTATTATCATTATTATTATTATTATTATTATTATTATTAGTGTATTTACATTCCAAAATTATACACCAGGGAAAATGACTCATTGACTTGTTCTGTAACTTTTATAAATACTTCATTTTTTTTTTTTTTTTTTTTTTGCTGGTTTACTTTCATAAAACATCCAATTGTAAACTACAGCTTTAATTCTTCTTCATTCTTTATTCTTTATTCTTTGTTGGGAACCTAATGACTCTCAGAGAAATAAATTGGGTGAATCTAATACAATGCATCTAAGGCAATTCCTTGACATGCCTATTGTAATTATTGTTGTGGGTTCCTTGTAAAGAGCTTGGTTAACCGAAGCAGTTAGAATAATGTGTCTTCTTGCCTAAGAAAAATGTTTGCACCACATTTCTAAGCCTTTGTCATTGTGCTTGGTTGTCTTATATGTTGACCAATGCTTGCTGTTATATTTAGTGCTGAGGTGAAGTGTCTTCTACAATTAAGGTTTTATTTTATTGGACATGAATGTGAAAAATAGTGTTGGTAGTGATGGTGGTGGTGGTGGTGGTGGTGGTGGTGGTGGCAGCTTTCTTTTTTAATCATTTTTGTACAATTTGGTTTGATTTGTGAACTTGCCCTATACAAAGATGAAAATAGCTGTAGTAGTGGTGATGGTGGTGGTGGTGGTGGTGGGGGTGGGGGAACTGATGACTAGTTTTTTTTTTTTTTTTTGTCCATTATTGTACAATTTGTAAACTTGCCCTGTACAGGGATAATAATAGCTGTGGTGGTAGTGGAGTTGGTGATGATGTTGATGATGATGATGTGGTGTTAGTGATGGTGATGATGGTATCTTTTTTTCATTATGGCACAATTTGGTTAGATTTATGAACTTCCACCAGTTAATTCCTCTCCACCAGTTAATTCCTCTGTGAGTGATAATAACCAATGACCTAGGAGTCTTACTTCTGTAACAGTAACCCCCACCCTGCCATTAATGGTATTGAGAAGATGCTGTTTATTCACAGAACCCTGACCATTGAACTGGACCTTCCACAAACCTTGTTTGTAAAAAAAAAATAAGAATGATGGATGGTCAGTGCATTCAGAAATTATTGAATTAATTGTTCAATCAAGAGGCCGGTCACTTGGTGGACTATGGTAGTTACCTCATAGAGACAATAGTGACTACAGACAATACCAATTGTGGGGAAAAAAGAACAAATTGTTATATTTGGAATATTTGTAAATGTTGCCTTGACATCCAACATGCACACACACACATACACTCTCACTCTCTCATTCTCTCTCTCTCTCATTCTATCTCTCTCTCTCTCTCTCTCTCTCTCTCTCTCTCTCTCTCTCTCTCTCTCTATCAACAGTACAAGTTAATTGAGAAAGTTTTAAGTTTTTGGGTACAAATTCTTCCCCAAATCAGTCTGTCTGCTTCTGTCCCTGTTTCTGTCTGTCTCTCTCCCTCCCGTTCTCCCTCTCACTCTCTCTTTTTCCCTCTCTCTCTCTCTCTATCTATTCATCTATCCATCTATCTCTTTCATTGCTTCTCTTTCTCCCCCCCCTCTCTCTCTCTCAAACTTTTGATACCAACTCACCTAAATTCTCTGATACAAATTAAAAATATGCATATTTTAATTAAAATTTTCCATCATAAAGTTAAAACTGCAAGTGTGGCCGTGTGCTTGAGAAGTGTGCTTTACAGCCACATGGTTGCGAGTTCAGTATCTTGGGAATCATTTTGGCTAATTAAGTAAGTAGGTCTGCTCATTCATGACTCTCCTGCATCTAAACAACATCATCAACAACCATAGCAGAAATCGCCCCTTTCTTGACTGGATTACAGCAAGAAATAAGTGAAATGTCTCTACTCAGACTACTTGAACCTGCATCAAAAACTTAGTCTTCATTGAGCTTACAACTACCCCTGCTGTATTCACACATCTATATTCTGTGTGTGTGTGTGTGTGTGTGTATGTGTGTGTGTGTGTGTGTGTGTGTGTGTTGTTTAACCATTTAGCTTTCTGATTACTATCAAATGTAATGATCAAATATAATGCTTATTTATTCACATTGTTTTGAATTAATCATGTATTGTCCTGTAGTTCCAAGATTTCAATGGTGTGATTGCTTATTTTGAGAATGACATTGTAGGGCAGGTCTAAGAGGCCACATCTAGTCAGTTTGAACATAAATCTGGTAAAATATTTAGGCCAGATATGGCTGGATTAAATCCTAAAGGGTTTATTCATTACTTTGACTCAGTTGTATTTTGACTTGACTTAGTCTCTTCCAAAACCACAACATGGACCCTTAGCACTATTACAGGTTACTCTGTGCTACAAGCTTTGGTTGAGGACATCAATGTTATTGTTGTTTAGTAGCTAAAATATATCTTATTCTGTTTTCTTTCAACATTCTCAAAATATCTATTCTACAAGTGAAAGGGGAGCCTCTATAACTGGGACTGCCAACCTGAGGCCTGCGGGCCACATGTGGCCTGCAGACTTTTATCTTGCGGCCTGCTTGATACTTTCTTGAAACGGGTTTCATTAAACAAACATTTAAAAAATTTTATCAAAAATTAAAGATTGTAATGAAAAGTAAAAAGGAAAGATTCTACTGTTTTTGCAACGATAATATTTCATGTTGAATCAACGGGCATTCATTTGTTATTGTAATAATAGCATGAGAAAGCAAAATGCTTTCAATTCTGTCAGTATACAAGCGACCCTTGAAAAACTTTCTGTGATTAAAGTGGTTCGCAATGTAGTTCAAATTGGCCAGGCATGCTCTAGAGTCACTTGATCTGCTAGAAACAGTAGCCAAATCTCTCAAATTATACCTTGCTGTCCTGAAAAATGAAAAGTCACATTGGATAGTGTAGTCCTAAATATGCAATGTTTGAGGAAAAAACACTGGATGGTCATGATTGGAATGCCTTTGTTCATTGAAGGCTGACCTGAGGCCAAAAAACAACACAATGTAGCCACACCGTGTTTTAGTAGCGTGTCTAACTCTAAACTCCAACCTTTATCCTTGGTTCCTCTGAGATAAACTAATCCGTTACTAATTCATATAATAAATCCAGTAGTTGGGGCTAATCTTATCTTAATTTTTCTTCAGTCTGTTTTGTTCATCTTTCACTTCCTTACAATTTTTTGTTGCACACGTCTTACTGCTATCCACGTTAATGAAAATAGTACATCTGTTGCTTATTGGAACATTAGTTTGCCAAATGTTTGCTTGCTATCAAGAAGCCTAACGACTACATTCTACCCAGGCTGGGTACTCCTCTATTTTTGTTTCTAAACAATATACGAAGTATATTTTTGGTTAAATTTTAGCTTACACAAGTGGAATGTTATGTATTATTAAAACTGATTACAGAAAAAAACCCCCCAAAAAAACTCAACAAAGCAAAACATGAGTAGGAAGTGTTGCCATGTTTAGTCCTAAGCAGGTCAGACAGTCATCTCTGCTGATATTTTCGCCAATACCTCTAATGATATGAGCAACACTTACAACTAACTGATAGTTTCTCCTGTGCTGGGAAATGTAGCAAATTACTATATACTGTTGAAAGATTGTTCTAATTAACTAGAAGTTTTACTAAACTGATTTCATTTATTTATTTATTTTTTAAATGCTAACAATCCCCTTTCCCCTTCTTTCACCCTCTGCAAAAAACAAAAAACAAAACAAAAAAAACCCTACATGATGCCTAAGTTAGACTTAATGAAACTTGAAAATGTGAAAAGAGATACTTGAGACGAACAAGTTATAATTCTGTGAATATATCATATGAATTTTGTTATATAAGTATGAGCATCTGTGCTGCGAAAGTAGTTTAATGTTAGGCTATAATTGCTGTATATGTGTCACGTCTACTTTATTTGGACATAACCAGAGAATTGAAAAAATTAACACAGATAACATTAAAAAAAAAAAATTATTAAAAAAAAAAACTAGTGTCATGAATTCATGATGAGACAAGTAGTAACCAGAACCAAGGTAGACTTAACATGATATATTTAAGTTGCTGAAATAAAAGGGAATTAATTAGGAATATAATAATTTATAAAGCATATAATGTAGATTTTCAGAGTGGAAGGCAGGAATGTTTAGTCACTAAAGTGTTTTTAAATATATACTCAAAATAGCCACTTAGCAAGTCCTCTAGACCAGCAAGTCCTGCAGACCATCAGGCACTTTCTACCACTTTATTGCTGTGTATAGCACAAGGGGTCCAGGTCTAGGTCAGTGGTTGTCAACCAATTTTTTTTTACCTATGGATCCCTTTGATTCTTATTTTAATGAAGTGGGCAATCATAATATTCCATGTTTAAAAAATTGTGTGATATTTTTATAATTAAATTTTAATAATTAAATATTATTAGGAGTTGTATAAAAACAAATGTCAAATGGTTTTGTGTATTGTAAAATTTACTGCAACAAAATCTTATATGACCCCACAAGGCTCACATGAACCTTGGCCAAGAACCACTTGTCTAGGTTATTTATATGAAATTACTGTGTCAGATTAGTGTGTTGTTAACCCTATGTTTACTATTTATCTATCTTTTCTCATGTGAAGAAACTGTGCTAATTCTCTCGCTTATGCTGTCTACTAAGTAAGCACATTTAATCCTTGCCAAAATACATCTTCAGTTTTCCCTCACTATCTCTATAGTATCTGTGATTCTATTTCCTGATACAAATCCAAACCACATGCTATTTATGTAAAGAACAATAACTAATAAAAACAGATTTAAACAAAAAAAAAAAAATTCTCTCTGTGTAAAAGATGCACACAGAATAGGTGTAGGCGTAGCTGGTGGTGGAGAAGTTTGCATCCAAACCACATGGTTCTAGGTTCAGACCCACTGTGTGGCACCTTGGGTAGGTGTCTTCTACCATAGTCCCCAGGTCGATGAAAGTCTTGTGAAAGGATTTGGTTGGCAGAAACTGAAAGAATCCCTTTGCACACACATACACACACACACACACGTGCATGCACACTCTCTCACACACACACATAATCACCATTATTATCATCATCATCATCATCATTTAATGTCCGTTTTTCATGCTAGTATGGGTCAGACGGTTTAATAGGAGCTGTCCAGGTTCCAATTGTCTGTTTTGGCAGGATTTCTACAGCTGGATGCCCTTCCTGCTGCCAATCACTTTACAGTGTACTGGGTGCTTTGTGTGTACATGCGTGGCTTTGTGTTTGTCACTACCATTCCATTTGACAACTGGTGTTGGTTTGTTTATGTCCCTGTAACTTAGCAATTTGGCAAAAGAGACTGATAGAATAAGTACCAGACTTACAGTACTGGGGTTGATTTTCTCAACTAAACACTTCAAGGCAGTGCCCCAGCATGGCCACAGTTCAATGACTGAAACAAGTAAATAAAGGTATAATTATATACTCGCAAATATGCACACATTATTACACAAACACAAATGTCTATTTTCAGACATTTTTACAGTTGAAGCTTTACAAATGTTTTACTTTTTTAAATGGTACAATGTTAAAAAAAATAATAAAGTAGTGATAATTTGAATCTGTGTTAAGTAATGCGAATAATTCAAACAGTGGAATTAATTTAGTGCCAGGAGGATGACGAGAAGTCTAATGTTTTAGGCAAAACTCTCTGGTGGAGACATTTTATCTGTCTGAGGAAGGATTCTGAAGAAAATGTCACACTTCTCCTCTCCCTCTTGGGATTAAATTTATTTGGCTTTTTGCAGTATAGTTTTTCTCAGTTTAGTTATCATGAAAAACATGAGGGTGTCAACATGTCTCACAAAGTATGGGACAAGATCTACAGATTTACAATATTAAGTTAGGTCAGGTTCATTGATACTCAAAGAATTCTCGCAAATAATTTTCTAGGAAGTGTTAATAGATCAAGATATATGACTAAATTCTGACATCTTGTCATTGTAATATAAAAAAAAAGAATTTAAAAATTGCTGCAGTGTGTGTGCGTGTATGCGTGCTCCTTTGTTTTTACATATGTTTTTCCATGCTAGCATAGGTTAGATAAATATGTTATTCAAGAATTGTTTTACAGCTGGATGCTTTCATCTTATGTGTTTTTCAAGTAATGCATCTCTTATTCGACACAGCTTTGAAGAAACAAAGTGACTGAACGATTTACGATAATGCTTGAACATCTTAATTTCTGTCTAAGCAAATGCAGATATAAACAAATGCACAGGCATAAGCGCATGCACATACACATGCACCCAAACACACACACACATACACGAAGGGCTTCGTTTTGGTTTCTGTCTTCCAAATTCACTCACAAGCCAGTGAAACTCATCCTGCTCTCGTTCTCTTCAAATGAGAAGAAATTTGACTGGGACCCAGATGGATCTTGTGTGGCTCTCACAAAAGTACCTGAATTGACTGTTCCAAATGAGATCCTATGTGTTAGAGCAGGATTCCACTTTCTCCCACATTACATTTGGGCAAGGAGTAATATCTATTTGTGTGTGTGCATGTACGTACACGCACATGTGTGTGTGTATGTGCATATATTAAATTTTATCTCAGTTTACATCGTGTGTGCATGTGTTTGTACGTGTATGTATATATATATATATATATATATATATATATATATATCATCATCATCATTTAACATCCGTCTTCCATGCATGAATGGGTAGGATGGTTGACATGAGCCAGCCAGGTAGAAGACTATCCCAGGCTACTGTGTCTGTTTTGGCAGGATTTTTACGGCTGGATGCCCTTCCTAACACCAATCACTCTGCAAAGTGTAGTCAGTGCTTTTTACATGGCACGAGCACAGGTGAGGTCAATTTTAGCATGATTTTTACAGCTGGATGCCCTGCCAAATACCAACCACTTTACAGTGTGAACTGGATGCTTTTTACATGGTATCAGCATTGGCAGGATCACCAAGTAACTCGCAAGACGAGGAATATTGAGAGGGGCAGGAGCATTTGAGGAGGGGATTTTGTGTCAGATGATGAAGGACTAAAGTGTGACAGAGAGGCAGAAACAGGTGTCTTGCTATCACGAGGAGGGGTGGGGGGCATTGGAGGAGGTAATCTGGTGTCATATATATATATATATATATGCATGGTTGCTACGCCTTTATATATTTATGTGTGTGTGTATGTTTGTGTATGTGTATGAATTTCAGTGTATCTCTGTATATCAGCTTACTAACAGATCCAGGTGTGGCTGAGTAAGAATTTTTGTGATTATGTGACTTCCTCACTTTCCTAATACAAACCTTGTAGATTACTGTCTGGGGACTACATAGAGAAGAAAACCAACTTTTGACGCCCCCCCCCCCCATCATAATTCCAAAAAATAAATGAGGGCCACCATTGTGGACATGGTGTACAATATGAATGAGAACCCCCTGATTATACACTCACTTCTGTGGCCCATTGAAGCTATCTTTGAAATTTTGGACAGTTTTATTGAAGAAACACTTTCTTAAATATATCTAATTTAACACATGTAATATTGTTTGAAAAACATCTTCTTTTTCTCTATTTAATACTTTTGTTTCCTCGTACTTTAATTTGTTCTCAATTCCCTGATCTCAGAACAGTTTACACCATAGTTGAATACTACTTGGAAGTCCCTTTGCTTTCTGTCTTGCAAGCTGACATGTTGAGGAGCCAACTGAAATACTTAAACACTTGGTCGAGGATTTCCCTAGACTATCAATGGTTTTCCTGGATCTCAAAGGACCCGTTTTTATTTCCTAGTGGGACCTCCTCCCACTAGGAAATAAAAACTAGATTTGAACTCAAAATGCACAGAGCTGAAACAGATACCATAAAGCATATATTACATTCTACCATTATAGCACTAACATTACACCTAACCACCATCCTGGCTAGCAGTTTATCTATTGATATTGAAGAAATGAAAGACAAAATGGATCTCAGCAGAGAGACAGTAAATTTGCAGTGTATTTTTATTTCAGAGAAATAATCCAACGAAATCACTCACCTCAGCTGAATTGAAAACACCCATGCTTGATGTCAAAGTGTACACTTAAATTTCCTTTATTTAAATAATTTATTTGTAAGGGAGTAAAGTCTTTTTGGCATGTAGAATTACGTATACATACATATATATATTAATCTGACATGTGTATTGGAGAAAAAATTATTGGTATAGAGGAGTGCCTTCAGGATAGAGGTATATTCATTATTAATGTTAAATTGTGTAAAATGTATGCATTTTTGTGCTTTGTGTTTTATGATTTGAAACATTTAATAAATTGTTCCATAAAATGCAAATATATTTTCACTGTGGGAATTATATTATCAGAGGGTTTTTTTCCTATTTATCTGGTATGAGCTTTGTAGAATTCATTCATTAATCTAGTTGGGGTGGGGTAATGGTGGAAATTGTGTTTCTGGAAATTGTGTTTCTAGTTTTTTTCTTTCTATTTTTTTTAGTGTAAAGGAGTCTTTATTTTTTTGTTTTAAAGTATTTTTTGCAATTTGTGTAGTTTCTTTGTTGATATCAATGAGTGTGGTGAATGGGGTTTTGTTGTAGGTGTCAGGAATGGAATTTTGCAAGTAGCTTTTAGGTGTGTGACTGGGTTTGGTTCATAGAATTTTAAAAAAAATTTGCCCAAATGTGCATAAGGATGCAAAAATGATGTTAGTTTGTTTAACAGTTTTCGAGAAATATTGCATATAAATTAGTGGGAGGATATTCTGCAGTCATCAACAATGAAGTTAGGTTTTGATGTCAAGCCCTGGTTCTTCTTGGCAAACCAAACAACAACACTTTCCATCTCATTCTTTTAAGGAAGTCCTCGACCCTGAATATTTCTGACTTCCCGAGCGTTAAACTAATACATCTGTTTGTTGTTTTCGTCTTTTGTTTTGTTTTTTGTAAATTCCAACTATGTATACATATATATATGTATATATATGTGTGTGTGTGTGTGTGTGTGTGTATATATATATATATATATATATTGTCATTTACACTTTGTATGTATACATAGTTTTATGCATATATGTATGTATGCATGGTTATGTTGATGTAATAATATTTATATGCTTTCTATGTCTTTGTGATTATATACGCAGTGCTTGTTTCTGTGTATCTCTGTGTATATCATCATACTAACAGCTACACCACCCCTCTCTATCAGGCTCCACCCAGTGAAACAATTTTACATAAAATGATCAATTTTCATGTCAAATTACATTTATTTAAATTTAACTCCATTTCTAACTTGTTTGTTTTTTTTTAGTTCATTTCTGAATTTTTTTCTTTTATTTTTATCTTCTCGTGTAAACTGATCCTCTCCTTATGACCAATATTGTATGACATGAATGTATGTATCATTTTTCCTGTGTGACTCCAATTTAGAAATTATTTTTTAAAAAAAATCTGTTTAAAAAAGTATGCTGGTAAACACTCTTCTTGAATTACAGTCTCTCTCCGACTAATAAAAAGAATCTTAATCTCTCCTCCCATCCTATATAAGTTATACCAAACACACGAACCTAAGTCTGTTGGATATACTTTACCTTTCTAATATCTTATTAATTCACTCTGATGATTCTCAGTTATGATGAAACTGGGCAGTCTATGTGAGAAATTGTACTTTCAATTTCTTTAATGTGTATGTGTGTGTGTACATGTAAAATTTGCTTCTCAACCACATGGTTCTGGGTTTAGTCCCACTTTGTGGCACCCTGGGTAAGTGTCTTCTACGATTGCCCTGAGGCTAACCAAAGCCTTATGAGTGGATTTGATGGGCAAAAACTGAAAAAAGTGGAGACATTTTGATCAACAATTGACTGCCATCGATTATTATTTCAACTGCTAACTCTACTAACCTTTTATATATATATATATATATATATATATATATATATATATATATATATATATATCTGTGTTTGTATTTGTCCCTCAGCACCACTTAACTAGTGTTGGTTTGTTTATGTCCCCGTAACTTAGATGTTTAGCAAAAAAAAAAAAAAAGGTTGAAAGTACTGGGGTCAATTTGTTCAACTAAACCCTTCAATTTACATTGTCCTCATCTTGTTTGTTGTTAACATGTTTCGGCTGATATACCCTCCAGCCTTCATCAGGTGTCTTGGGGAGATTTCGAACCTTGGTTTTCATTCCTAAAGTATTTTTCAATGTTATTATTATTATTATTATTATTATTATTCAGGTCACAGCCTGGAATCGAACTCAGAATCTTGGGGTTAGTAGCCCATGCTCTTTACCACCACGCCATATGCCCATGGCATAGTGGTTAAGAGAGCGCG
>NC_142933.1:98472490-98607490 GCF_046866305.1 Octopus bimaculoides
ACACACACACACACACACACGCACACACACACACACATTATATACACATATATGCATATACATTGGCATTAGGAAGGGCATTCAGCTGTAGAAACCATGCTAAAACAGACAGTTGGAGCCTGGTACAGCTTTTGAGCTTCGCAGCTCCCATCAAACTGTCCAACCCATGCCAGCATGGAAAACAGACATTTTCATCATCTTCATCACCATATGCAAATATATTATATATTAAATTACATCATATATATATATATATTTTATTCTTTTACTTGTTTCAATCATTTGACTGTGCCCATACTGGAGCACAACCTTTAGTAGAACAAATTGACCCTTGGACTAATTGTTTGTAAGCCTAGTACTTATTCTACCGTTTTTTTTTTGCCAAACTGCTAAGTTACGGGGACGTAAACACACAAACGTAAATTGTCAAGTGATGGTGGGGGGACAAACACAGACACACACACAAATATACATTTATATATATATACGACGGCCTTCTTTCAGTTTCCATCTACCAAATCCACTCAGAAGGCTTTGGTTGGCCCAAGGCTATAGAAGAAGACACTTGCCCAAGATGTCACATAGTGAGACTGAATGGTTGGGAAGCAAACTTCTTGCCACAAGTGATGGTATTTTGATAATACTATCATTCTCATATTTACTTATATATATATATATATATATATATATATATGATATTGGTTCCTTTGAATTCCATATACTATTTGTTTTGTTGTCTCTATGAAGAGTAATCAGGTTAATAACACATGAACAGGTTGAATTCCACTCCTTTATTATTAATTAACTGGTTAATATATATCCAACTAATTAATCAGTCATTTGTTTAAAAGTCAATCGTTTTTTTTTTTTTTTATTTTGTTTGTCAAAGTTCATTTGTTGCCATTTGCAACTTTTTCAGTGATTTCCCTCCCAGTTCATTATGGAGGCTGTGTTTGTGTCTCTGAGGCCTTGTTGCTTGTATGTGTGTAGAATATAGTAGGTGTGTCTGTTTGTGTGTGAGTGTGTGTGTGCCAGTGCTTCTATGTGTGTATGCACATGTACATATGCATGTCTGAGTGTGTATACGTGTATGTGGTGTGTGTGTATGTGTATAGCCATATGTTCCTGTGTCCCTGTGTGTGTATTCTTATGTGTGCATGTATGGGCACATCTATACTACCTATATTTACCTACCTACAAAATATCTGCATTCTTATTCTATAATTTAAGTCAGGACAGAATCTGCTATATGGATTATCTGTTATAGACGGCATCTGCCAGAAGAGCACAAATTATGGGTGTGTCAACACTTGTAAATGTCTATTTGCTTAAATTATGTAAAATTTGTCATATTTAATGAGGATCGGTAGATGCTCCTGCCAGATGTCTTACATATGTTTTAATGTCATAACTATATTTGTATTTATTTGTTATCATCAGCAGTTTTTTTATTTAGTATTTAAGCTGTTCACTCATTCAGAAATTTTATTTTCACAGTTATAAATAATATTTCTATCATTAGCCTAATTATTTCCCCACACATTTTTTAAAAATTAAGATATTTTAAATTGCTGCTGTAATGATAAAATTCTTTGGATGCAATAAATATAGGCATCTTTAATCTTGGGAAAAGCACATTATTGTTAAGCTATATTTCAGGGAGTGATGGAACCCAATAAGCATTGTTGATGATATTTCTTCAAATTAACTATTTTTATGTTTGTTTTGCCATTTTATTATCAACGCTTTTTTGACTTTCAGTAAGATCTTTTAGCTGGGATTTACATTCCATTTATATTCCATTTACAGTCAGCATTAATTGCAAACTTTGCAGCTATTTCCTTCGTAGTTCATAATAGATAAAAAGAAATGAATTGTTGCTAGGTTTTTGACTGTTTCACCTCCCCAACTGCAGCACATCTATTAATATTAATAATATTAAGTCTCTTTTGCCGAACCGCTAAGTTACGGGGACGTAAACACACCAACATCGGTTGTCAAGCAATGGTGGGGGTACAAACACAAACACACAAATACATACATACACAAATATATACGTGTATATATATATATATATATATATATATATATATATATCTATATATATATCATCATCATCATCATCATCATCATCATCGTTTAACGTCCGCTTTCCATGCTAGCATGGGTTGGACGATTTGACTGAGGACTGGTGAAACCAGATGGCTACACCAGGCTCCAATCTGAATTGGCAGAGTTTCTACAGCTGGATGCCCTTATTGATAAATAGATAGATAGATAGATAGATAGATGGATGGATAGATAGATAGATACATACATACATACATACGTATGTATGGATACATGTATGTGTTTGTGCAAATATGTATTTTATATATAGGGGCTGTATGAAATTAATTGGCATAGATAATTGTTGCTGTGAAGATCTGCTTCTATCAGGTCAAAGCAGTTCAATGGCATCAAGCCAGGAAGCTAATTATATTGAAATCATGTCTAAATATTAGATATTGATAATAATCATTGACAATTGTGTTGATTCAGCCAATAATAAAAGTCATTAGCTGCCCGAATATAATTAGTCTTTTTACATGAATGAATATTATCCTCATTATCAGTCTTTTCATTGATTGTTTTGGGTTTTATAAACATCCTTACACGCTAGCATGGATTGGCTGCATCTGTAGTAAAGCATTCTTGCGTACACCTGAATTGTCTTACCATTCCTTACGTTAATGTTAACTCATTGCTCTCATATTCGTCACCTCACCACCACCATCACCACTTCTGTTTTATTTTCAAGTTGACTTTTTGATCTACTTATAGTATGGGTGTCTTTTCAGTATCCATATGCAATGCCTGATCATACCAGTGAAAGGATCTCTTTTGCATACATCTACCATCATCATCATCATCATCATCATCATCATCATCATCATCATCATCACCACCACCACCATCACCATATCATCACCACCACCACTGTCATCATCATTACCATCACCACCACCACCATCACCACCACCACACCATCATCATCATCATTATCACCATCACCACCACCATCGTTATCATCACCACCACCACCACTGTCATCATCATTATCATCATCACCACCACCACCACCACCACTACCACCACCACCACTATCATTATCATTATCACCACCACCACCACCACATCATCATCATCATCATCACCGCCATTTAGTGTCCATTTTCCATGCTGGCATGGATTGAACTGTTTGACTGGATCTGATAGGTCCAAGGATTGCATCATACTCCAGTGTCTGCTTTGACATGATTTCTACAGCTGTATGCTCTTCCTAATTTATACCAACCACTTTACAGCATGTAATGTGTGCTTTTCTTGTGCCACAAGCACTATTGTGTTTGCCATGCAGCAAACATATATATATATATGTATGTAAAACAAGAGTCCCACATGGTGCTTGATTCCACTATTACATGCTCCCACTGTAACTGTGGGTTTTGTGCCAATATCAGCCTCATAAGCTACCTCAGGATCCACAAGGGGTAAAGCTCTTAATCTGGTTGGTTCTGGGTTCAGTCCCACTGCGTGGCATCTTGGGCAAGTGTCTTCTACTATAGCCTCGGGCCAACCAAAGCCTTGTGAGTGAATTTGGTAGACGGAGACTGAAAGAAGCCCGTCATATATATGTATATATATATATGTATGTGTGTGTATATGTTTGTATGTCTGTGTTTGTCCCCGCCAGCATCGCTTGACAACCGATACTGGTGTGTTTACATCCCCATAACTTAGTGGTTCGACAAAAGAGACCGATAGAATAAGTACTAGGTTTACAAAGAATAAGTCCTGGGGTCGATTTGCTCAACTAAAGGTGGTGCTCCAGCATGGCCACAGTCAAATGACTGAAACAAGTAAAAGAGTATATATATATTCCAACATCAATTAAATCACTTTACAGAAGTTGGCTGCTATTTCTTGTAAGCCTTCTGTTAAGTCCATAGTTTTGAGTTTTTAGTTTATTCAAGTTAAGTATAATTAAACTTGATTAGTTGAGAATCCACGAAAGCTTTGACCATACATTCTGGGTATTTATTGTTTGCATTGATGACATACCAATGAGTCTTTTTCTTTTGTAATGTGATTCAGTGCAATTAAAGGACATAAATACTTCTATTAACTCCAAAGCACTTTTAATTAAAGGCTATTGTTTAGCTCTAACTTCAACGTATTAAGTGGATGAGGGAGATAAACCTCCTGGACAAGATGTCAGTTTGTTTCGAGATTACGTTTCCTAATGATTCATTTCTTTTTCTCAGCAGGTAAATGAAAAGATATTTAAGAATTAACCGTTTTTAAAAATTTTATTTTACCATATTTCTGCTCAAATACACTGTTTTCATTTTAATTGGTGTCTGGAACATAATTTAACATGAAATTTCAATGGAAGGTTTTAATTTAAATCAGTTTTAAAAAAATGCAAGTTTGTATCACAGAATCAGTGGTAGGCTTTTGTTTAGCTCTAACTTCAAGATTTTAAGTAGATGGAGATAACCCCTCTGGACAAGATATCAGTTAATTAATTCTGAAAATTACACACAAAAAAATTAGTAAAATAATTTTGTCATTATTAGAATCGTTAGCATGCTGGACAAAATGCTTAGCAGCATTTACTCCGTCTTTACATTCTAAGTTCCAGTTCTATTGAGGTTGACTTTCCCTTTCATCCTTTTAAGGTCCAGTTGAGTACTGGGGTTGATGTAATCAACTAGCCATCCCCTCCCAAAATTTCAGGCCTTGTGCCTATAGTAGAAAGGATTATTATGGTGGTGTTTGAAACACAGTTTAACATAAAATTTTCATGGTAGGTTTTAATCTGGATCACTTTAAATAAAGCAAGTTTATATCATGGAATCAGTGATAATCTCGGCAGATTGGTAGTTACAAAAGGGTTAAATGTCCCTTTTAAATACACAACAAAATACCTGTTGTGGTTTTGTACCGAAGGCCTTAAAGAAGTTAGTTTAATATTGTATCTTAATCATTTCATTTTTATCAGAGCATGAATAAATGGGTTGAAGTTAAACCTAAAAAATATTCATATAAAGTCACATGTTTACTTCTTTCTAGCATGGGAGTATGGCCATGCTTGGGCACTGCCTCTCTGAAGGTTTGGTCAAAAAAATCGCTCCTTACTGTGCTTATTTTAAAGTTTTGTGCTTATTCTATTGGTCTGTTTTGCTGAACCGCATGTTACGGGGATGTAAACAAACCAACATTAGTTGTCAAACAGCAGTGGTGGGAGACTAAACACAACACACACACACACACACATTAGGGGCTTTCTCATGGTCTCCATCTATCAAATTCATTCACCAGGCATTGGTTGGTTTGGGGTTATAGTAAAAGGCACTTGTCCAAGGGGCAACACACTGAGACTGAACTTGGAACCTTGTGATTGCAAAGCAAACATCTTAACCATACAGCCATGACTACACCTAAACCGAATGCCAAATCTTGAAGGATTTTTTTTTCTTTTCCCCTTTTGGTATGAAGTTTTAAATAGAAGTCTATTAAAATACCTCATTGTTCATATTGCAGACTGGAAAATATGTTAATCACAATTGGTATAAACTAAAATACATATTAATATTGGTCACTTAATATAGTTTGATAATAATTAAAATATAGAATGAATGTTTTAGCAATCAAACAATAATTGTACATAGAAAATAAAATATAACATATGGTGCACATGTAGATTAATAATAATATTTTCAGTTTTGACTTTTGTCTTCAATAAAGTTATTGGCTGGATGATGTTGCATTGCCTTAACAGCTGGTTCCAACCTTAGAGCTGTGATTCATCAATATATTTCTATGGAAAGTACATGTCATAATATGGAAATAAGTAATAATTTCTTTTTACTTTATATCTTACTTACTATATATAGAAGACGGTTTAGCCAAGCAGTTTGGGTCAATGTGGGAAGGAATGGTGCAATCAAGATAGAATTGGAAGCGCATTGTGATCAGCTGGGTATTACAACATCTGATGTTCTGGGTGATACTGTGATATATGTGTGTGTGTCTATGTATATATATATATATATATATATATATATATATGTATATATACCACTTGAGCATGGCTGTTGCTAGTACTGCCTGACTGGCCCTTGTGCCGGTGGCACGCAAAAACATCCACTACACTCTCAGAGTGGTTGGCATAAAGAAGGGCATCCAGCCATAGAGACTCTGCCAGATCAGATTGGAGCCGGACGTTAAACGATGATGATGATGATGATATATATATATATGTATATATGTATGTATATATACACATACACACACACACACACACACACACACACACACACACACACACACACATATATGTCACAGTATCAGTTTATATATATATATCGCAGGAGTGGCTGTGTAGTAAGTAGCTTGCTTACCAACCACATGGTTCTGGGTTCAGTCCCACTGCGTGGCACCTTGGGCAAGTGTCTTCTACTATAGCCTCGGGCCGACCAAAGCCTTGTGAGTGGATTTGGTAAACGGAAACTGAAAGAAGCTCGCCGTATACATATATATATATATGTGTGTGTGTGTGTGTGTGTGTGTGTATGTTTGTGTGTCTGTGTTTGTCCCCCCAACATCGCTTGACAACTGATGGTGGTGTGTTTACATCCCCGTAACTTAGCGGTTCGGCAAAAGAGACCGATAGAATAAGTACTAAGCTTCCAAAGAATAAGTCCTGGTGTTGATTTGCTTGACTAAAGGTGGTGCTCCAGCATGGCCGCAGTCAAATGACTGAAACAAGTAAAAGAGACATAAGTTGTTCCAAACGCAGATGTCATATCAGAAGCAAATGAACTCTCATTGCAGGTACTTACACAAAAGGTACAGTGCAGCAGCGAGCCAGATGAACTGACCTCGCTGGCCTGATGACCGGCCCGCAGGCTGTAGTTTAGTGACCCCCTGATCTAAGGTGATATTCCTGATCCAGACCAAAGAGAACACTTAGAACAGCGCTTCTCTAACGTTTTAGCTACTGCCCACTTTCTTTTAGTAACACTTTCAACACCCTCTTGCTATGGTTGAAGAAAATTTAGTACATCACAAAATCAGCCAACAGGTTAATCACCATTAAAAGACTATTTATACAAAGGTAATTCCATCAATATTATATGGAATGTCAAAACTCATTTCAACTCTAATTACATTGCCAGATGTTTCATGCATAGAATAAAAATTGGAAATATTTTTGCAAATTAAGCTTAAAACATGCATCATTGACCCCCCCCCCCTACTGCCTCCTTTGTCCCTAGTACCATTTCCCCACCCCTTTCTTTAGCAGTGGGGTAGTACCACCCACAACTTATATTTCACCAACTGGATCATTTTTTTACCATATAGTCAGGAGGGAAGGAGTGTCTATGACCTTTTCCAGAGCCTCCGAGACTGGTGGATGGATGGATGGTCATGGCTTAGTGGTTTGGGTGTCACACTCATGATCATCAGAGTATGGTTTCAATTCCTGGACCGGGAAATGCGTTGTGTTCTTGAGCAAAACACTCCATTTCATGTTGCTCCAGTCCACTCGGCTGACAAGAGTGTGTAATTCTGCAATGAACTGGTGTCCCATCCAGGGACGAAAATATATATGGTACAAAAAAACTGGAAAACCATCCTTATGAGTTTTATTTTTTATCTTTTAAGACCAGTGGGAGAAAGAGAATAAGGAAGATATCTTCAAACCAGAGACTTGGCATGAACATTTGCAACAGAGCAGACCATGCTAAAGGCCACCCAAGGTGTTAGGTGGCAGTGTTTAAGCAGTTGATGGATTAAGTCTATTATCAAAGTAGGCCACAGTGGGATTTGAACTCAAAATGCAAAGATCCAAAACAAATACCACAAAGCATCTGATCTGATGTTCTTCCAGTTTGGATTGGAACTTTATTTACCCCGAAAATGAAAGATAAAAAGGGCTACAGCACAATTTGAACTCTGATTTTATTCATTTATTTGCATTGTATAATTCTTACATTGCTCTGGACATTCAACTCCTGATAGAGTAAATACCAGTTAAACAATAGGGCTGATATAATTAATTTACACCCTTCCTCGAATTTGCTGGTTTTGTGCCAAAATTCCAGAATATGAAACCAATTTTTATATTTATTGCCTATATATTACTTATGTCCCATTGAAGACTAATTTTATTTTTGATTTCTTTTTTGTCTATGTCAGATATGATGTCAATAAAGATAAATTTATTGATATTGAAGAATTAAAAGTCATGATGGAAAAACTAGGAGCACCACAGACACATTTAGCCTTAAAGGAAATGATTAAAGAAGTTGATGAAGATGAAGATAACAAAATTAACTTTAGAGAGGTAAGTGATATATTTGATATGAATATTTAGATTTTCAAAGCATATTAAACATGCACACACACACACAAATACATACAGAGATTCATGCATGTTAATTACGGGTGTGGTTGATGTAACAAGGAAAATTTCGGTATGTTTGTTGTTGGAAAAGTAATATAGTAACTTTGGTTTTTTCATATACAAAAGCCTATGGTCAGATTTTGTAGGAGAGTGTGCAGTCAACTGGATTAAATCAACCTGTTATTCATACATTTTTAATCAGTTGTGTGTGTGTGTGTGTGTGAGAGTGAGTGCATGCACGTGCACATGTGTGTTTCTGTGTGAGTGAGTGTGTGTGAAAGTATGTATCATTGTGTCTCCTTGTGTTGACAGTGTTTGATAGTTGTAAATGTATATCATTGTCATTCATCGTCAATACCAGCATAATTAGAACTCAGTATTAGAGCCAGTTCAATCAACTGAACACTCCACAAGCTGGTGCCCCAGCATGGCCACAGTCTAATGACCGAAACAAGTGAAAGATAAAAGATAAATGGAGCTAATCCAATCATTTCTATTTTGATGTAGATGCTGCTAGGTTGACTGAAACAAGAAAATATATTTGTGTGTATTTTTTCTCACATTTTCTTATTGTAGCAGTAAAGCATATTTGCTGTTATGTCCATTTTCGTTGCTATTTTTGATTTTGTAATTGTTTTATTGTTTGGTTAATTTTTCTGGTATTCACCTTATTCACAACTTCTAGATTAATCATACACCACTGCATTAGTTTAAAGAAAATACTTATCCTTGTTCTGTTTCTAAACTAAACGTTACTCGTTTTTCAACCTTATTCTTAATGTTAAATCCATTGTTTTCTTTCCTTCTTACTTCTCATGCTTATTTCGGATTGTCTTGTTATTCTAATTATTCTAATTAATTGGTAGCCACATCCAAATTATAAATATTTCAACAAAACTTGTCACCATGTTTCTTGTGCTCAAATAAGACTGCAATATCAGCCAAAGAACTTGTCTGTAAATATTTTACCAAGTTGCTATCTCTGTTATTTCTACATTTTCCTTCTTACTGGGTTTTTTTTTTATCATGTTATCAAAGAAATAATTGGTTTGTAAATTTGATAAGCTTGCTCAATTTAAAACACTTTTTGCCATAAATTACAATATTTTGTATTAGCAAGTAAAAATACTAATCATTACTTTTTAATTACTGGTTAAAACATCTCTACAACTTGAGTCCATTCAGTTCATTAATTCTTTCTAGCTTTGTGTGTACGCAAATTTTTTATGTGAAAAAATGTACCAAAAAGAGAAAACAAATAAGGATAATAAACAAAAATTATATAAGCTTTGACTCTGAAAATGCAAGTATAAACGCTTTCTTTAGTGTTAGATCTAACTGACATTTCTAATCACATGAAAACTGGATGTACAAATACTGGAAAACTGCATTGTAAGGTGATACTAGATATTGTAAGTTCTAATCTGAACTGTAACTGGCTCAAGAGCCTATAGCTGTTCTTGGACTTAAACTGATGATTATAATTGTATCTATTATTTTAATGAAAATTAAAAGTTATAAAATTTTAATTTTATTGTTTCAGTTTCTCCTTATTTTCCGGAAAGCAGCTGCTGAAGAATTAAACACAGACAGTGGTCTATACGAGTTATATCAAAATGTATGGGAAATAGATGTGGACAAAGAAGGAGTGAAGGGTGCTAAGAACTTTTTTGAGGCCAAGGTAAAAATTCCTAAAAATTCCATTCTATATCTCTAAGTTGACAAAATGCAACAATTCAGATATATTTTTTTGAATGAAATGTTATCTACATTTCTAAATTGAATCAATTCAATGAATTGATACCTCAAGACCTTATTAATATTCAGTAAATGATCTGAAATTTGACATGATATTGTGTTAGTTGTAAATGAATGTTACCATCATGCAAGCAGTGTCCTTTGTTTTTGATCTTCCCTGAAAACATGTTTCATCGTGAGGAGATATCTTACTTGGAAACAGGTAAGGGTTGGTGGCAAAAAGGCCATCCAGCTATTAAAAATATGCTTCAACAAATTCCAGGCATGGAAAAGTAGACATTAAAATGATGCTGCTAGTGATGATATATACAATATATGGTAAGAAGATTGCTTCCCAACCACATGGTTCCAGCTTCGGTCCCACTGCATGGCACCTTGGGCAAGTGTCTTCTACTATAGCCTCAGGCCAACTAAAGCCTTGTGAGTGGATTTGGTTGATGGAAACTGAAAGAAGCCCATTGTATATGTATGTATGTATTTGTGTGCCGGTGTTTGTCTGCCCCCACCATCACTTGACAACTGATATTGGTGTGTTTACATCCCCATAACTTAGTGGTCTGGCAAAAGAGACTGATAGAATAAGTACTAGGCTTACATAGAATAAGTCATGGGGTTGACTAATTCAACTGAAGGCGGTGCTCCAGTATGACTGCAGTCAAATGAGTGAAATGAAAACGGCTTCAATATATATTATAGATGTGTGTGTGTGTGTGTGTGTATAAAGGGCTTCAATATGTATTATAGATATGTGTGTGTGTGGTGTATAAAGGGCTTCTATGAAGGCTCCATCTGCCAAATTTCACTAACAAGTCATTGGTTAGCTCAAGACTAGTAGAGAACTGGGATGGAATCTGAAACCACAGAGTTGTGAAGCAAACGTCTTAACCATGCAGCTAGGCTTGTATTGATGTCTCTAAAGAAATTGTGTTAGAATAGAAATACAAGCATTAGATTGATATTCATCGAGATAAAAAATATGATTTGAAATTCCAGACATTTTATGTCAAATGAGAGATTCTCAGTGTTAAAAATATATCTAAAGTAGTTGCCTTGAATATCTTAAATCAGAATTCAGATAGGCATAGGCATGACTGCATGGTAAGAAGTTGCTTCCCAGTCACATGATTCTGGGTTCAGTTCCACTGTGTGGCACCATAGGTCAGTGTTTTCTACTATAGCCATGGGCCGACCAAAGCCTTGAGAGTAGATTTGGTAGATGACTGAGAGAAGCCCATCATGTGTGTGTTGGTATCTGTTTGTCCCCTACCACTGCTTCACAACCAGTGTTGGTGTATTTATGTCCCCGTAGCTTAGTGGTTTGAGACCAGTGGAATAAGTACCATATTTTAAAAATAAGTACTGGGGTTGGTTTGTTCAGCTAAAAGTTCTTCAAGGCGGTGCCCCAGTATGAAGCAAGTAAAAGATAAAAGATAAGATGACTGTCTCGTTAAGAAGCTCTCTTTGCAACCATGTGGTTTCACATTAAATAGGTGCAACAATCCTCGTGCTAATTGCTGCACTGCACTCAATGCAAACATCATCAGACAGTGATTACAACAACCCTCATATATTATAAACTAATTAATTAGTGATTAATCCCTGTTGTTTCTAATCCACCATACATTACAAAACCAGCTGATTCAATGGTTGTCATAGCTCTTATTTCTATAATTGAAATGTCTTTGGATGTTATTCTTATTTTATCTACCTAAACAAGCTACCAAATTAAAACCAAAACCAGCAGCACCAATTACGACTGTCTGGTCAAAATTTAGTCATTTCAAACAACCTTGTTGTTGTTATTGTTGTTTAGTCTTTGGTCAACTTTGATCAAGTACATCTCTGGTCTGAAGTGTTCTAGGTATGACCATCACAACTTTTTGTACACTTGAGACAAGTACAAAGTGGGTTGTGTGATTAAGAAGCTTAAACAAGGATAAATCAAAGAATATATTTGAACTTTAATATTAGGGCACAATAAGGCAATGAGCTGGCAGAACTATGAGCACACTGGATGACTTGCTTAGCGGTATTTCATCTGTCTTTACGCTCTGAGTTCAAATTCTGCTAAGTTTGACTTTGCCTTTCATCCTTTGGCGTGGAGGGGGGGGGGGGGGGTAAAATAAGTACCAGTGGAGCACTGGGATCGATGTAATCAACTAGCCCCTCTCCTGCATTTACTGGTCTAGTGCCAAAATTTGAACCCAATATTAGGGTGACCTGGCAGAGTTGTTAGCATGCCAGACAAAATGCTAGTCAACTTTGCCTTTTGAGTTTTTTTGGTGTCAGTGAAATAAGTATCTATCAAGCTCTGTGGATGATGTAATCAACTGGTCCTTCCTCCTGGCCTTGTGCTTATACTAGAAGGAATATTAGGGCTCAGTTGTTAACTTATTAATTCTGCCATTTCTATCCATGTTCACATTTCATTTGAACATGCAGATGTATTGTTTAATTAATGATTTCCTCTTTCGTTCTTTTAGATTGATGCTCAGACATGGTCAAAGAAATTTGAAAATGAAATCAAGGAAGAACAAGAGGAAAGAAAGAAGCAAGCAGAAGAAGCGAAAGAACGAAAGAAAGCATTCAAGGAAAAGGCGTCGGTGTTTCAGTAGCCGTAGGAAGTTGTTCTTAATTTGGCTTCCTTTAGTTTTTTTTTTTTTTATTCAAAAGGAAAAAAAAAAAAGGTGCTCAATTTTATTAAGAATCCTTGGAACAATTTCTAAGGAGTTACAATAAGATCTGACAGATTGGGTCCAAAACGAGTGATCCATAAACTTTGTTTAACACTATGGAAATGTCGATACTTTCTTTGAGCTTGATAGCCTGCATTGATGATTATTTCTATAAAGTGCTATGCCTTTCTTTTCTTTAAACAACAAATATTTAAAAACAATAGGCATTTTATGTTTTCAAGAGACGACTTTCAGTGCCTATCTCAATACAGCAAAAGCAAAAAAAAAAAAAAAAAAAAACTGTTATCATATATATACTATATTAAAAAATATATTAAGAGACCAAACAAAAAAATGAAAAAAAAAAAGGAAACCAGAAAAAATAATTTCATGTTAAAAAAAATGAACATTTTGTTGTCATTGACTGAGAACTTTCCAACATTATTTTACTATATTTCAGATTAAGTCTACCTTGTACATAATGAGTCATTTAATTTCTCATTCGTTACATAGCATAGATATTTCAGTAATTTATGATGTTGAATATTTTAATTGTGTTTTTTCTTTTTTTTTTTTTAACTCTGTAATGCAGTTCAACAAAGAAAGAAAAAAGAACAAACTATTAATGAAAGAAATGCTCTTAATCTGTTTTTTTTTTTAAATATTTAAAATGCAGATTAATTTAACAAGCCAATCATATTTTTAAAGGTGTTTCTTTTTTTCTTTTAAATCTGTTCAATACAAGTGTTTATATGCTTATTCTCATAATGTTCCAGTTTTAGAATATCTCTTCAATTATTGTTCACCTTCACACTGTTGTGTATGGCAAATACTGTCAAGTTGAAGTAAGACTCACTCACCATATGTCGAATCCGTGAAATTGTTTTGTATACTGGTTAGACTTCCTTTCTGTTTACTTAAGTTGCTAATGCCATCGAGCAAGGCATGAACATTATGCAATCACATTTCCCCCATTTCTAATGAATGTAAGACCTCGTGCGTCTGTGAGAAATCAGTAATATCTGTTATTGATAGTTCAGAGTATTTTAGTTTTTCATATACTTTCAACATCACTTTGGACCAATTAACTTTGTAAAACCCAATAAGTATCATATCACACTAGTATGGTACTTTGTTGAGTAAATCCTTTTAACCACTAACTATTTGTTCATAAGTGATTTGTATTTTATCTTCTAGATATTAAAGCCATTCCTTTTGAATGTTGTAAAAAGAAAAATATTTAACACTATAAAGTGGTCTTTTCCCTAAATTAATAGATTTTTACATTATGCTGAGCATCCAGCTAGAAATCTTTTCTGAAATGTTGTTACAAGCAAATATTTATTGATAAAAATTTAGAAAAAAAAAATAACCTTGCTTGCATAAATTATTTTTTAAACCATTCACTACCAGCAGATAAAAAGAACTTTATTAATTCTAATTTAGTAAAAAATAATTGTAGTTTTGGGTAAAATTTAAAAATTTGAATGTAGAATAAATTACATTTTTAAAACATTCTTCTTTACATCTAGAAATGTTTTATCAACTTCCAAAAAAAAAAAAAATAGTTCCATTTTAAAATAGATTTTTAAAATATCTGCTTCTGGTATGTGTTTCTCTGATCTTTTTTTTTTTTTTTTTTTTCATAAAATGTCTTCAATTTCTCATTTTTAATTTATATAAATACCAATTGTTTGTTTGTCTTTGTTTTAGATATATTTATATATTTTCTACATCTTCATGTTAAAACATAATTTAGAAAACTCTTTGTTATAAAGATTTTCATGTACTGAACTATAAGAAGCAGAGGAAATGATAAATGATAAAAACAATGTTTTAGTAAAAGATTTTAAGTTTGGAAAATGTCTAGTTCTATATTTAAAAATCTAGTTCTATATTTAAAAAAATCTGGCCATTTTATGTTTACATTCTCAAATGACATTGTTTCTAACTATTCTACACACTGTATTATGTTTGTTAAATATGCTCAACCTATATTAGTGGAAGTGACAGCATTAAATGCTCAAGAAATGCTTAAATGGGAACAAATTAAAGTGAGACATTTGTAGCAATTTTGTTGTGATTAGTTATCCTGTAGTGATATCTATGTAAAACATTTGATATAATAACTAATATAAGGAAAATCTCATGCAAAAACAACAAAAATAAAATCCTGAAACTCTGTTTATGATTTGATGATGCATTACTCTAATTACTAATTATTGGTGTGTGGCTATGAGTCATACTGATTGTGAAAATATTATAGATCAGCATTATTAATAGCTAAATGCTAAACTAAAAGGTTTAAGCTTTTTATTGATTGATAAGTAGAATAAACTCATCTGTTAAAGGTAACATTTTCATATGATTGAATGAGAAGATATATTTCATAAGTAGCAGATTAAAAATAAAATATTTAAAATAAAGTGTTCACAAGCAGAGTTTTAGTTCAAATTTATGATATGGTTTATCATCATCATCATTATTATTATTATTATTATTATTATTATTATTATAGACGTCGCACAGTATACAATATTATGAGGTTGCTGATTGAAGATATAGTGTCTACCAGGAGTTTGTACTGTTTGTCAAGTCACAACAAGGACTTCGGACAGACAGTACTTTACGCAATATTATTATTATAAAGGGCAGTGAGCTGGTAGAATTGTTAGTATACTGGACAAAATGCTCAGCAACATTTCATTGATCTTTATGTTTTAAGTTCAAATTCTGCTAAGGTATCAGTTGATAAAATAAGCATCAGTCAATGTAATCAACTAGCTTCCTTTCCATCACCTAAATTTCAGGCCTTGTGCCTATAGTAGAAAATTATTATTTTTATTTTTAACTTTACTCTGAATATGTATAAGATTATATTTATAAGATGAACAGATGTGTTTTCTATTTAGAAACAACAAAAGATGTATTAAAGTTTTATTTCACATCACTGCAGCTAAATACAATTAAATATTGCCAAAATCTATATTCGATATTATAAGAGTATTTTTTTTCTCTTTTTCTATAAATGTTAAAATATGAACCCCAAAAGGTCATCATTGATCAATTTCTTGTGATATTTAGTGCTTTGATTAATAAGTGGTTGCCAAAATAAAGAAATGTTTTTATGCATTATTTATAAACAAACAGGTGGAATTTGGTCAGACCAAAATAAGGTATAGGAAGGAAGAAAATAAGGGATCTTAGAACAATTCAATTTATTTTTATTTACATTTATAACAACTTATAATGATATGAACTATATTTTAACTAAATAGGGGTTAAAAATTTGGTAAATGTTTTTTCATGTGTCAGGCTCATAGGAGAATAAAATCTCAGCACTATAAGCTTAGAATGATTATATAAAGTTCCTGTTACAGTAGTAACTTGTACCTGTTTGCAGGATATATTAACAGCTAGGTAGACAGCCAGAAAAGGTTACATGTTAGCCATGGACTTGGTGCTGCATTAGGATACGATCCATTGACTCATTTGTCAGCATCTTGGCAGTCATGTTTACTCAGAAAGCTGTGGATGGGATATGTAACATGGATTATTAAAGAGACATAATTCTTTGCTGGAAGCAATACAAAATTGTAGCTGTTTTTATTATTTATAAGTGAAAATGTTGCCAAAAGAAGCTTCAGATAATCAATAAACTTTCACAGGAACAGTTGTAGTAGTTTATCATGAGGATTTTGATTTGATAGTTTAGGTACAAAAGCCAAAAAACAAAAACAAAACGAATATTTCATGACATTCAGAGTAAAAGCTGATTGGTTGGAGCACTGCCAGTTTTATGTTAATTTATCCCAGGCAGCACAAGGTATTCACCCCTTGACCCATAACAAACAGCTAGCGGATTGACTGAAATCATCCTCTAAGACATGTCCCTCTATACCCCCACCCAAACAAGACTCACAGCTAAAGTACTCCAAGAGGTTCACTCAAATACGCACTGCAGTGGTTCAGACAAAAAAGAGAAAAGATAGAAATCTCAGCCGTCACCATTTTGAGAAAGTTGCTCACTCCATCAAACTGGACATTTTTCGTCCAGCACTGCAACTCATACCGGGCCATCTTCCAAATCGTGAAGTACATTTCTGTATATCATAGTCTGCAAGCTCTCCTCTCTCAAACTGCAACTGATCCTTTTGGTCCCTTACCAGAAGGCTTTTTGCCAACTTTGTGGAATCCTCTTTTTGTCCATTTCTCGAACATTATAGTTCTATGAGTTGTACTCCCATTGGAGAAAGCCTCCACATCTGTTGCCCATTTTGCTTACAGTTCTATGCTACATACATCGATTAAATTTCCTCCCAAACTGTTCTTTTCCACTTCATCAGGTTTGCCACTATGCATTAAGTGTTGAAACTACCTCTTGTCACTTCATATTAACAATGTCATCAACACAGACAGCGTCCAGTAACCTCTAACAATGATCCTCTGAGCTAACCCCTACCTTGACAAAACTATTCACTCTCTCTCTCTCTCTCTCTCTCTCTCTCTCTATCTCTCTCTCCACACATCTCAGTCTTTGGCAACAGGTTACAGTGTTTTCATTCCTAGCAAGGGCAACTCTACTGTCTCTATCAACCTCTGTCCTATGGCATTCACTTCTAACATTTCGAAGGGGATGGAGACAGCCATTAACAATAACAACTTTCTCTAACATCTCTCTTTCTCTCTCTCTCTCTCTTTTTAATGACCTTTAACACTACTTTTATTAAAGCCTCACCCACTGGGTACAAACTCCAATGTCTCTCAACAATGGTGCAAGTATCTCTTTTTTTGGATCAGTGGCTTCCTATCAGATTACAGCATTATGATATATGCTGATAAAGCTCTCTCCCCCCCCCCTCTCTCTCTCTCTGACCATCACTCTATTCAACTCTATATGTCCCAGGACTTGTTTTCGCCCTCAATGCTCTTGCGGTACATCAACAGCTAACTTGTCATCACCTCCAACAATACCCACTTACACATTCAACCTAAGCATCTCATGTTAAATCAGCACAAACTTCAGGAACAGCAGCTTCAAAAAGATCTTCCAATAAGGTCATATCAGTCTTGTTTCCTTCAACAACATCAAAGAAATATCTAATCATTACACATATCAAGAAAATATCACACCTCACTCCTACTAAACATGAAAAGCATGTAGCTAGAACCTTCAAAATCGCTTCAATACTAGGCATCACCATCACTGAGGATCTCTGTCCAGGCAAATGTGTATCCTCAACAGAGCAAAACTGGTCTTCCTCTTCATCTCCTAACTATCACAAAGCTCTGGTGAAACCCACAGTGGTGTAGTAATGCTGCCACATGTGGGACATTGCTACTGCCATGCACATAAAGATTCCACAATAAAGCCACTTGACTGATTGATGTAAAACCACTCACAAACACACTCTAATCTCTGATCTATGGATGTCCTGTCTCTTCTTCTGTCTTTTCTATCACTTCTACCCTAGTCTCCGTTCCTTTGGTTTCATACCACCTCCATTTAGGCATTCCTGACCTACTTGTCTCTCATCTTCTCTGCACCCGTTTTGTACCCTGAATACCCCCCCCCATACATCACCCCCTCCTGAATTCCATCGCTGCAGCAGTCAATTTGCAATCATTCAAGAAGAACGTTAACAGTCTCATTCTCATTAGTCTTTGAGGTGGACATGGGTAACAGTTCTTTCCGCCAGACCAAACCAGTATTAAAAAAAAAAAATAAATCATGAACAACGAAGAAAAACCAAAGACAATATTGTCAACCTTACTCTCATCTAACTTATCATTCTTCCAAACCTAATGATCCTTGCCATTCTTTCTTCTGCATCAAGAGATCCTACATAAATGGTCCTTCCACTTTAAAATAGCTAATAAAAAAAAAAATAATGTTTTGAATAATAACGTTTCAAGAAATAAAAACAAATAGCTTTCTGAAGAATTTTCTACAGAAGTACACCATTGCTACTTACTAAAAAGATTATTGTTGATTAAAATAAAGAAACCAGTATAATTGAAAAAAAAACCTTAAAAAAAAACAAAAACAAAAGACAAGAAAAATTTTTAAAAATTACTATACTTGTTACAGTCATCTTGAAATAGGAATGTTTTAATGGAAAAAAAGAATGTATTTCAGCTAAAAATTAATTTTAATTTTACAATCTTTCTTAATGTTGCTATCAAGACTTTTTATGTGTATAAATATATTCACTATATCTTTGTGCCTGAACAAGTGAAACCATTTCAGTATCTTTCATTAACCAAACTCGACGAGATGACATCAATGTTCCTCTATGTTGTCTGCTTATGCATCAATGCATATGGTATGCAACATGCATCTAAAGAAAATTAAACTATGTGTAAAAAAAAAAATGAAATGGAACCCCCCCCCCCCCCGTTTGTTTGGAACATTGCAGGCTCCTCTAAAGGCCTCAAGATGATGATAAATGGCTTGTTAACCGAATTACATTAAAATATTAATTCAGCAGTAAATTTATGATGCCATAAAAATATCTTAAAATCATCTTGATATTTTCTGGTTTACATCTAAACAAGAATCCTGCATACGGATGTATTTTTTTTTCACTTTGTTGTTTGTTTTTTATTCTTTTTTTCCTTCTTCTCTGTAGAAGTTTTTCATATAACATTTCAAACATTTTTTGCATACATAGACTATCAAAATTTAGACAGAATGTTGATGGAGATCTCGAAGAAAATAGTGTGAAAGAAATTTAGAAAATTGTGTAAATTTTGTGCCAAACAAAAAAAAAAAAATTAAATAAAAACTCTAAATGTGACCATGGATATCTAAATGATTTGGAAAAATTGTTTATAAATAATATACTTCATAAAATAAAGCCTATCCTAATACTAAGGGTGACTTCAAAATGCCAAGGTCGTTTTCTTCTTGTTTGGGAAAGTTAAAAAGAAAAAAAAAAAGCTGTGATAAATAATAAACAATAAAATAAAGAAGGAAATTGCTTTCAAAATTTAGAGATATTACTTGGTTATGGAAGCAACCCTGACAACACCAAAAATCAAGAAAACATTAGAGAGATGAGATCAATTTTGGTTATAAAAAAAATGTCAACTTACTGCTGCTACAGAGAACACATGAAGCTCTAATACAACCATTGTCTTATCTTTATATTACTTCTATCTCAACAAAATTTTGGTATAAGAAAATGTCAGCATAGAATGTTGGCATAAAAAAATCTACTTGCATTGAATAATAGCAGATTCATGCACAAATATCTATATACCTATGTACATCTGTGTATGCATGTGCAGATGATATGTAGATGTACAAAGGTATCTGCATGTCTATGTATATTTATGTAAGTATACACACACACACACACACACACACTTGTACTTCTATATGTAAACCATGTTGGCAAAATAACATAGTCTGCCATGGACACCTGTGCTTTGGTTCTTTCTTTCTTTTTCTTTTCTTCCTCCCTTTGTCACTTTTGCTATGAATTAAATTAATGAATTCAACGGGATACACCGTCTGCAAGTAGTTGGGTTCAGCATATTATCCTCCATTTTCTAATTGTTACACAAATTTTGGGTAAAACCTCCACTTTTACCCGCTCCCATTGATTGCACCTAGTATAGCACTAGCGTAGCAATAATTGGGTACCCTCCCAGCAGTATACTGGATAGATACTATCCCTTAGTGGGTTGTACCCCCAACCCCTAACTCTCTCACGTTATATATATATATATATATGTGTGTGTGTGTGTGTGTGTGTGTGTATAGATTAAGTCACAATATATGGATTCAACTAATCTGGTGGTACTCATTGAAAAAGTTCCTTAATGTATCATTCAAGAAAAATTATGAATAGAGAGAGAAATATATTATAATAAAATATATTTTACCATTGAATATTCATATTTGATATACAAATATCCAATGCTAAAATAGATTTTATCATAGTATATTTATCTATTTGTAATTTCATATATGTACATCATCAACGTCTAGTATTTCAAATCCAGGTTTTGTCCCCATTAACAGGGGTGGCCAGATCTACCTCAATGCCATAGCAACTGAGGTAGGCAGGTGCAGCTCACCCCAACTTTTGGGCTGGCTGGTGCCCATTTTCCTTTGCTGTCACGAGGCTTTTTTTGGAGCTGGATTTTCTATGGGGAGCACTCCCTTGCTTACCCCCAACCTCAGTTTCTAGACATGAGTGGTCCCAAGACCAAGGCCTCTATCATGAGTTTTAAGAAATGTGGTGGAAAACTAGCTCAGGGACACTACTCCCTGAGACCCCTTTCAGAGCCCCCTTATCTCATATGTGTGTGTGTGTATAAGCAAAAGAACCCAATAGAATTAGTACCGGGCTTAAAAGAAGAAAGAAAAGTACTGTAGTTGATTTGCTTGACTGAAAAATAGAATGTTCAAGGAGGTGCCCCAGCATGGCCACAGTCTAATGACTGAAATGAATAAACGAAGACAAAAGAAGATGT
Organism: Octopus bimaculoides; assembly: GCF_046866305.1. NCBI lineage: Eukaryota > Metazoa > Mollusca > Cephalopoda > Octopoda > Octopodidae > Octopus > Octopus bimaculoides. Next base: position 98,493,869 of record NC_142933.1, read on the forward strand.
ATATATATATATATATATATACACACACACACATACATACATATATATACATATACACGCACATTTATATGCATACTAGCAGAAATACCCGGCTTTGCCCCGGTTAAAGAGAATAATGAAATCTAAAAACGCCGTCTAGACTACGTAACCCTCAACTGTTAGTAGCTACGATACCATATTTCTACATTAATAACTCTCCAATCCATGCCAGCATGGAACATAGACATTAAGTGGAATGCCAGTCTCTCATCTAGGAGGGCCTTGAAATCAATGTTACCAACTGGGGACTATGTGTGTCGTAGTGATAATAAAAAGACCCAAAGGAGGTCTGCAACGAAATAATTTTACTCAACACTTTGCAAGTGAATCAGTGGAGGCAAAGATGCGTCTCATTTACTTGACAATTTATGCACCACATTGCAGAAATCACAATGAAAGTATGTCTGAAAGGGTAGTCTTACACTGTTGTACCGTTGAATTACAAATAATGCTCATCTGTTATGTTTGGGTTAAAATTTTATCAACATCAAAAATATATGAATTTTCATGGGAGTTATGGCCGTTATACATAGAATATAATTTCCAAATTTCATAAAGATCCGTTCAGTACTTTTGACGTAGTTTTGGATAAGAAAACAAATGACTAATGTGTGTGTTTGTGTGTGATGGGTGTATATATGTATAGATATCTGTATGCATGTATATATATGTATATATGTGTACATATTACATGTACATCTATATATATATATATATACATCTACACATGTGTATACATATACATGTATGCATATAGATCTATATCTATATATATATATCTATGCATATACGTGTACATATACATGTATATGTATACATATACATCTCTTTCTCTCTCTTTCTCTCTTTCTCTCTCTCTGAAAGTATCTGTCATTACAGTATCGAAATGTGATTGTTTCAGTTAGTGGAATAACGTGTACATATACATCTATATGTATACATATACATCTCTCTCTCTCTCTCTCTCTCTCTCTCTCTCTCTCTCTTTCTCTCTCTCTCTGAAAGTATCTGTCATTACAGTATCGAAATGTGATTGTTTCAGTTAGTAGAATAGTTTCATTTTTAAAGTGAAAGTATTTGACAGGAGTGTTTTTGTTTCACTTTTGACACGTAATACTTAAATAGTGGAGGAGATATTATGTTGCTGTGGGCTCGAACTCTGCAAGAAGTTAAAATTTTTTTTGACTAAAACACAACTGGAACCCTAAGTAAGGCATCTGTAAAATTTGAATGAAATTGGTTGCGTAGTTCTCGAGTTTTAGGGATTCACACAGACAGACAGACAGACAGACACACATTCTCATTTTTATATATATAGATATTTATACATACACACATATGTATAGATATATATATGTGTGTATATGTATACATGTATATATATATATATATATATATATATATATATATATATATATATATATATATATATATATATATACATGATGATGGTGGTGGTGGTGATGGTGATGACGATGATGACGACAATGATGATGTCAATGACAATGCATAAAATGCTGCCACACACACACACACACGTACAGCACACAATTGATGCTGGGTTACATCATTATAATGTGTATGCTCAAACTTTTGAGTGGGTTGCTACGTATGGTCTATAATCTTTGTTTTCTGTGATCTTGTGATACAAATCCAAACAAAGCCATTTTTCTTTTTTTTTTGCACTGTGTTATTTGTTTTACTTGAATCAACAGTTTGTTGCTATCATTAAAACTTTACTAGATATTTAATCTTTAAAAATAGTCACACAAATCTGATCGTGTGAGTTGCTAACTATTTCATTAGTTGCATTGGATATCTCTGCTGAATTTGTTCTATCCAATCTCAACCATCACAGGCAAATTTAAGTCTCCTTCCCTAATCTTCTGGATAATAAGCAATGTGCTTGCTTTATACAACCTGCAGAGTTGGTAGAATGCCAGAGTAAGGAGAATGAGAATAGGGTGACCTCATTATATTTCACATTAGATTTACTTTGCATAGCATATGCATTTGTAAAGACTAATTGTGCTCCACTGGTGTGCAAAGCGCTAGTTCTGCCATTAATATATATTCCACTTGGGAATTATGGGTAATTTTCCAAGCCCAAAATAGTTGATGCTGGATTAATTTGTCATATATGTTTGCTTCGTGTTGGTTTTAAATATTTAAGTCAACAAAAATATCAGTAGCTCTCTAAATAAATATAAACATAAGGTATAAATTCTTGTTTACTAGTATCAGCCTAGATGCATATTTCACTAGGAGTGTAAGATTTACTAAACTAGAATAAGAAATACCAAGAAAGACATATTTCTTCTTGTATCCACAGAGTAGTTGCAAAAGGGTTGGTGGCATTGTTATGTGAATGTCATTTATTGGACTCGTTCATGTCACCAATATCCAAGGTGCCATGCAGGGACTAAACCTGAAACCATTTGGTTGGGAAGCACATTTCCTAACCACATAACCAATGATGTACCTAATGGTTAAATACATAACATAGATTGAAAAACATCTTACACTTGTACATGCATTTTGGTACATAAGTATTTCATTTACAAAACTGTTATACTTTTGAAACAAAAAGTACTGATGTATTGAAATATTTGTGTAACTGAAATATATTCATTGATAAATAAATATATACTCTACATTATTATTATTACTATTATTGAGTGAGAGAGCAGTGCATGCCATCAAAGTGATACTGGGGTAAAATATACGAAGCCCATTATACCCATCATGACTACCTGTTTTATAAGGGTACACCAGGCACATGCATCACAACCATATGTGCGCGACATGGTGATCTCATATCAAAATAAACACCGCATGAACTCGCAGGTGGGGGCCCAGTTAGAATTTTCTTCAGGTCGAGTAGCCCATCCAGCTCAAAAGGTCCCTGAATAAGGTTCGTTTAAGGATGTTGAGCAAAACACTCATGTTTCCAAAGGTGAATTATTCAAACCCCAAAGAATTCCTCTCCCCCACTACTTCTGCTCATGATCAGAGATGCACATATCGTCAGCCACCAAGGGGCATGCCCAACTGGTTAAGGTCAAACAACTGACAAGCAAATCTCTGGTATTAAGCAGAATATTTGCTGTAGCCCATCTTTTATAAATATTCTGCTTAATATTATTATTATTATTATTATTAATACTGAGTGAGAGAGCAATGCATGTCATCAAACTAACACTGAGGTACAAATATGCGAAGCCCAATATACCAATCAAAACAACCCATTTGATAAGGGTACACCAGGCACATGCATCACAATCATATGTGCATGAGATGGTGATCTAATATCAAGACAGACAACATATGACCTTGCAGGTGGGACCCAGTTAGAATTTTCTTCAGGTCTAGTAGCCCATCCCGCTCAAAAGTTCCCTGAATAAGGGTTGTTTAAGGATGATGAATGAAACACCATGTTTCCAGAGGTGAATTATTTAAATTCCAAAGAATTCCTCTCAACACATGGCTATGACTGAATCATTAGCTCACTGGGCAAAATGCTTAGCACCAGTTTATCAATCCTTATGTTCTGGGTTCAAATTCTTCCATGGTTGACTTTGCCTTTCATCCTTTCGGGGTCAATAAAATAAGTACCAGTTGAGCATTGAGATGGATGTAATCGACTTAAACCCTTCCCCAAAACTGCTGGCTTTGTGCCAAAATCTGAAATTATTATTATTATTATTATTATTATTATTGAGTGAGAAAGTAGCACATACCATCAAAGTGATGCTGGTGTACAAATATATGAAGCCCAATATACCCATCGTGACTACCCGTCTGATAAGGGTACACCAGGTACATGCATCACAACCATATGTGTGCAACATGGTGACCTCTATTATTATCATTCGACATTTGATAGTTTCAGGCAAATTTCTACAGCATCACCTGCTACACCTCTGGGTTACTGAGATGTGTGCAGTATTATTATTATTATTATTATTATTATTATTATTATTATCATCATCATCATTATCATTATCATTGTTATTATTATCATTGTTGTTGTTATTATTATTATTATTATTATTATTATTATTATTATTATTATTATTATCTCAGATTTTGTTGTAACTCCTGGAGTCTTGTTGCATAGCAGGCTTGCTGCCTGCAACCTATGGTACGTACCATGCAATCTGTTCTTTTTAACTATCTAATACTTTCCTGATTATTTTGGCCATGCCAAGGAGGCAAATCTTTTGTAATAGTTCTACTACTACTACTACTACTACTATCATTATTATTATTATTGAGTCCTTCTGTTTAGTTGTAGTCTTCTCAAATGTCTTTCATGGACTATAAATATATTTTATATATATGTGTATATGTGTGTATGTCACACCCCAAATCTCTATATATTCTGGCAAACATAATTGAAACCTGCAAACCCCAGTTTTAGTCATCTAGAAATTGAATATGTCAACGATACACTAAGAAATTATTACCTCAAAGCATAAATTGCATCATATTTTTAGGATATTCTAAAAATAACTTTCCAAAGTAGATTTATTAGCAGGAATCTAAATATTAACCCAGGAACAAAAGGAAAAAAAAAAGAGTAAAGAAAAAACTATTTGTAAAGTATTAAGGGAGCTATTTTTAGAGAGTTACTTTACCAAATTCTTCAACCACCTGGAAGTTCTATGAGTGAGATTCCAAAACCATAGCTATTTTGGCATGGGTGTCTTAACCCTTTAGTGTCAGATTACTCTGTTAAATGTAATACTTTTTCACTCAAATTGTTTTGAATTAACCATGCATTATCTTATAGCTTTGAGGTTTCAATGATGTGATTGTTTATTTTTAGAATGTCAATGTAGGTTAGGTGTGAGAGGCTAGATATCGCCAGTTTGAATATAAAACATGTAGAATATCTGGGTCAGATATGGCCAGTTTAAACACTAAAGGGTTAATGCTATATAATATAAGTTGCTGAGTAGATAGGAATCAGTGGTTAATATCCTGCCATTGGTACTGTGTTATGTTTGCAACCAGAACATTTGGGAACCTTTATATGAAAGGTGTGAGCCCATTGCCTGCAGCTAAAATTTTACCTGTATTCAAATTTAAAGCTGCCTATTAATAGAACCTCATAAAAACTGATATGGAAAGAAGTATTGAAACCATTAGGTACTCATACACACAATAAAGGGGTGGGTGGGTAAATTCATATCAGTTTTATATCTATGGATTTGTAAAACTAATCATTATACTTATTATTGTTGTCATTATTATCATCGTTATCATTACCATTTTCATCATTGTTATTTAATGTCCACTGTTCCATGCCTGTATGAATCAGATGGAATTTGTTGAGGCAAAATTTCTAGTCGAGATGCTCTTCCTGTTCCAACCTTCACTCGCTTCCAAGTAAGGTAATATTTCTCTATGCTTGGAGAAGTTTGCATGGAAGAATAGAAACAAACAATAACACTTGTGTGACAGTAATACTTGTTTAAACTATTGTATGGTAGTAAGACAAAGAGACACCACACACACACAGATTGTCATTAGGAAGGGCATTATTGATGTTAGGAAGCAGACATTGGAACTTTGCAATTGTATTTTCCAGGTTTGAGGAAAATAAGGATCAGTTAATTGCAAATGAATTTATTTGTTGGTTTTTAGCATTACGAAGGGGATTCATTAAAGATTTTACCTGACCCATTTCCCAAGGAATGGGATAAATGAAACTTGGCATAATTATTAGTCCTTCTCTACATGGCCACCACCAATGGTGACACACTTCTCCCATCACTTTATACAGCTGTGAAGACCTCATCTGTAGAAGTCAGTAGGTTGCATCTGGAGCCAAGACTTTACCTCGGAAATAAGTTCATCATCATCCGAAAAGTGCTTCTCTTTCAAAACAGACTCTATGGTTGGAAAGAGGTGGAAGTCAAATGGTATGAGTCCAGGAGAGTAAGGGGGATGAGGAAGGATTTCATAGCTGCAGGAGTGTGCTTTCATCTGGGCAACTTGCCCATTGTGAACTGGGGCATTGTCTTGGAAGAGGCTGACTCCTTTGGTCAGCATTCCATGCCTCTCTGCTTTGATGGTGTCCTGCAATTTCTGCATCAGAGAAGCATAACATGCTCTGTTAAATGTGATGCCCTTTGCCAGAAAACTTGTCATCACTACTCCATGTTGGTCCCAAAAGACCATGTGCATCACCTTGCCTGCTAAGGGTTGGACACAAGCCTTTTTAGGAGGTGGTGAGTTATTATGTTTCCATTGCTTCGATTGGACTTTAGTCTCAAGATCATAGTGATGGACCCATGTTTCATCCTGTGTGATAAGTCTGCTGAAAAAGTCCTCCTTGTTTTCTTGGCACATTACCAAAAGAGTCTGAGAGTAATTCACTTGTTCCTGCTTCTGAAATGGTGTGAGCATCCAGGGAATCCATCATGCAAACAATTTCTGCATGTGCAAATGGTTGTGAGTGATGGTAGCTTCTGCTTAATGAATGGTTTTATCATCAATGGCAGAATGTGGTCATCCAGGAATAGGAACAGTTTCCACCGATGTCTGACCACATTTGAACTGGTGTTCCAGTGATTAAGTACATTGTGTGATGGTGCATTGTCATCATAAACTTCTTTCATCTCAATGGAAGTCTCTTTTGGTGTATGACCTTTTAAGTATAAGAACCTGACCACTGATCTGCATTCAACTGCCTCCATTATAACACCTTAGTCTACTTTAGCAGCCGTAAAAGACAAATGAATGCTAGTGGAAAACTGCAATACAGTGGAAAGCTGAATGATGTAGAGACATGTATAATTATACCTGTACAAGTTCTGTTTCCTGCAATAACTGGAAGTGGGTCAGGGGAAATCTTTAATGAACACCCCTCGTATGTTCTATGACTACCATGGAGAAGGTTACCTACAATCTATTGGTTTCCTATCCAAGGAAAGATTTTTTGTAACTTGAAGATTTCAGTGATGTGATTGCTTATTTTTAGAATGACATTATACAGGGGCTGGAGTAAGTTACAAAATAATGCATGACTAATTCAAAACAATCATCAACATCATCATCATCATCATCATCATCCCCACCACCATCTTCACCATCAATTTAACATCTTTTTTTTTTCTATGCTGGCATGGGTTAGACACTTGGAAAGCCTATCAGCATTAGCTGCTGCAACCAGGATTCTAACCTGGGTTACCATGACCACAATGTGGGGCCCTAACCACGAGACGATCACAGCTGTCAGCTTCTATATTGCGTAATACAAGGAGATTAAATAAGCTTTATATTTGACAGAATAATCCGAATGCTAAAGGGTTAATTAATTGTTGATGTTGTTGTTATTGAGTAATCACACTTGATCAACACCCTGGCTACAGTTATTTTATTATACTCCCTGTAAGGCACACTGCCCTACATAACTTTTAGGTATAAAATAAAAACATGTGATCCCTACTTGAGCTGGTACAGAAACTCCTACACTTGTTTACGTTGTTGTAATTGTTGTTATTACAGATGTCAAAGAAAAGTTTCCTGTAATCTTTCTTTTGCATTAATATCCTGAAATCATTAATATTTTGAATCATTTTCTCTAATTAATCCCTGAACCTAATAACTGACATTCTGTTTTCTGATAGAAATTCCTTTTTAAGCAATCTTTCAGAAGAACTACATCCTCCCTACCATTTTTCCCTTCTAGTTTCTGTCACTACAACACAGAAATGGTATTTTGGCATTAGTACAAAGACATTTTTTCCATTGATATCTTTGTTAGTTTCTAAAATATCCTGTTTATTTTCTGTTTTCTCTTTGGAATATTTTGGAATCTTCATATTCTATCACTGTTCCTGTTGACTGTAATTTATCCTTTAATTTCTTTTCTTATTCATCATTTGATTTCCATTTTCTTTTTGTGATGTTTTTAATTGAAAGAATCTGGAGAGAGGGGTCATGTCCTTTGCTTTTGCAGGTCCAATGAGATCAATTCATGCTTCTCTTGAATAATTGCAAGTTGATAGCTGCAGGAAAAACATGGGCAGATAAAATACTTGTGTGTGAAGAGTGGTCAGTGCAAGTCTTGAGCACATAGTACTATCTCTTATCTACTGACCAAACAGCACAGCACTTAGTGCTTGTTAGAGATTAACCATTCTGAGACCACCTTTGATCTAACAATACAAATTCCCTGTTATTAACTGATTTAAATTAAAGCCTTTCCTCAAAATCTTATTTTATTTATGTTCTAAACACCAACTTAATAATCTTTTCTACTATAGGCACAAGGTTTGGACTTGTTGGAGAGGGGGATAGTTGATCACATCAACCCCAGTGTTTCACTGGTACTTAATTTATTGACCCCAAAACGATGAAAGCCAAAGTCAACCTCGAAGGAATTTGAACTCAGAACAGAGCAGCAGACAGAATACTGCTAAGCATTTTACCCAGCATGTTAACGATTCTGCCAGCTTGCTACCTTACACCAACTTAATAATGAAAAAGTTATCTTACTAATATTTTATTTTCAAAATTAATTGAAATAAAGGCAGTGTATTCCAAGAGAAATATAGTAATGAAAGGGTTAACGTTGTAGTAATAGATGTGATTATAAATGCTCCAGTTAATCAATGACTAATCCTCATCCTTCGGTGGGCTTCAACAACCAATCCCAACCGGTTGGGATTCACAGTATGATTGACTTCTATACTGTTCAATCATTCATCACAACTCCAAGTTTATTGATGGCAATTCCTGAGTTGCATTCAATGACATCTAGAGAAGTGAGTTTTCTCACAAAGACTCTTTATGTCAGCCTCCACAAGAGGAGGGGGATGAAACAATCTCCTTGTCTGCTTGATAATAGAGACCAGAATGTGTTTTCATATTTTCAATATGGCTGTGTTATAAAGAAGTTCACATCACAATCTTCTGGTTTCAAAGACACAAGCATGGCTGGAAATATAAGTAGTCCACATCACAGTGTAGTGGAATTGACTCCAATATGATGCGGTTGTATGGTTATGATCTTAACTTCATAGTCACCTTGTTTTGGGTTCAATCCTGCAGCATGTCACTTTACATAAGTGTTTTCTACAATAGCCTTGAGTTGATCAATAACCTTGTCACTGAAAAGGAATTGATAAAAATTGTAAGGAAGCTTGTTGTATAAATACAAATATGTGTCGTGCTAGAGAAGAAGACTCATCAAGCAGAGCAAAATTACAGTCGTAGCAGATACTGGTGTCACGCAAGTGGCATCTATGTCGGTGGCATGTAAAAGCACCTGGAGTGGTTGGCATTAGGAAGGGTGTTAGGAAGCCGTAGAAAACCATGCCAAATCAGACTGGAGCCTGGCACAGCCTTCCAGCATGCCAGCCCAGTCAAACGTCCAACCCATGCCAGCATGGACAACAGACATTACATGATGATGATGATGGTGTGTGTATCTCCATGTGTCATTACATTGACACCACTTGGCATTCGTTTAGGTCACCCATTAACAATTTTTCCAGCAGCTCAGCAGTTTAATGTGCAAATAAGAATTGGAGGCAGGAAAGGCATTCAGGTATGTCTGAATACTGGATGTTTTGTCTAAGCCATGCAAGCACGGAAAAAGCAGTCATAAAAACCACCATGATGATTCCATTCACACATCATCATCATCATTTCAATATCCACTTTTCGATGTTGGCATGGGTTAGATGCAATTTGTTGAAGCTGATTTTTACAGCCAGATGCTCTTCCAGTCGCCAACCCTCACCTGCTTCAAAGCAACAGTATATTTTTCCTTTAGCTAGACATGTTCTTTCACAAAAGAGTGGGAATGCACATCGTCTCTAAAATAAAGATGATTGTCATTTACAACCATCACTTGATGCCTAGACAAAGGTACACACACATGCGTGTGTGTGATAGGCTTCTTTCAATTTCCATCTACAAAATTTACTCACAAAGCTTTGGTTGATCCAAGGTTATAAAAGAATACACTTGCCCAAGGTGCCACTCAGTGGGACTGAACCCGAAACCATGAGGTTGAGAAGCAAACTTCTAACCACACAGCCATTTCTGTGCCTATTCATATTCATAGATTATCTTTCTGTCTGCTCTGAGTAGCTAATTAGCAAGTCGTCATTTTTTTTTTTCTTTTGAAGATAACATTACAAATTAGAAATGCATTTGTGTAAAAAGAAACAAAAAAAAAACCCGTTCAAGATCTAACGTCTCTCACTTTCATTGTTCCATAATCTATTTATATATTAGCACGAAAACCAAAAAAACAACCCAGTTTGTTTCTTTGCTTTGATATGATAACTGGGTTACCTTTGAAGTGCTTCTTATCAACTGCCTCAGCAAACATGTCAGTCTGCTAACCTTAACTAATGTGCAATAAAATATTCTTTTCTACTCTAGGTACAAGGCTCGAATTTTTGGGGAGTGGGACCAGTCGATTAGATTAACCCCAGTATGCAACTGGTACTTAATCTATTGACCCTGAAAGGATGAAAGGCAAAGTTAACCTCAGCGGAATTTGAACTTAGAATGTAAAGACAGACGAAATACCATTAAGCACTTCACCCGGCATGCTAATGTTTCTTATTTCTTTATTGCCCACAAGAGGCTAAACAGAGGGGACAAACAAGAACAGACAAAGGTATTAGGTCGATTACATCGACCTCAGTGCCTAACTGGTACTTAATTTATCGACCCTGAAGGGATGAAAGGCAAAGTCGACCTCGGCGGAATTTGAACTCAAAACATAAAGACAGACAAAATACCGCAGAGTATTTCACCCGGCGTGCTAATGTTTCTGCCAACATCACCACCACCACCACCATCATCATGATGATGATGTTCATGTCTGCTTTTCCCCCATGCTGTCATAGATTGGACTAGATTTCTTGAGGCAGTACTCTATGGATGGATACCCACCCGTGTACTGATGATATCATGTTGAAAATGCTGAGAAATGAGATGTATTGTTAATCATTGTCGTTATTGTTGTTTTGCATCTGTTTTCTGTGCTGTTTTCTGTTATATGGTTCAATATGGTTTGAGTCAGTTCTTTTTTGGAGCTAATACTTTCTTTAGTATGGCAACAGGACCAAGCCCCAAGTGTCCGTTTTCCATTTTAAAATGATTTTTACTGCTGCTTATGTGGAATGTAATCAAACATCACTGTTACCGCGTGGTGTCTCAATGAAGATATGCAAAGTCAACATACATACACACACACACACATACATACATATAAACACACACACTGGCTTCTATAGACTTTCTGTTATCCATATTTCACTTACAATGTGCCACACAGTGAAACTGGATCCAATCCTTTTTATGATGTCAGAATGTGATTTGAGGAAGATTTTGCTGCTATTTCTAGCAGACAGGATGACAACATAGAGACTCCATTTGTTGCCTCATCTGGATAATGAAGGCTATAGGCTAATTCAGGGTACACTATTAATGGCATGTCGATACAGGGATGGGGACAGTATAGTGGGAACAAAACTAATTCAAGAAGTATTATTGCTTCATATCTTCATATTCTATCTGGTAAGGAACCAAATTCAAAAGAACTTATAATTCCCGCTTCCTCTTGGTAAACCATTTTGGCAGTGTAGCTTTCCATTTCACATCCTGTAAACAATATAAGGCATTAAATTGCCATTGGTGTAATATTTCTGGTACTTCCTCTATTCTAAAAAAGAAATAAAAATCCTCTGGGAAGCAATTACAACTGTTGCACATGAACTGGTTCCATGTGCGATAGAAATTTCATGAGCAGATCATTGCAGAAATATTGTGGAGTCAGGTTCTTGCATCACAATGAAATTCCTTATGGTGCAGCAAGTCTTCATTGAATGTATAGAAGAATGGTACTGATTAGGAAAGTGTGGAGGGGGGGAGGTTGAATATATGAAAGAAAGAGAAGAATTGAAGAAGGATTGAAGAAGAAGAAGAAGAAGAAGAAGAAGAAGAATTGAAGAAGAAAAAGAGAAGAAGAAGAATTAAAGAAGAAGAAAAAGAAGAAGAATTAAAGAAGAAGAAGAATTAAAGAAGAAGAAGAAGAAGAAGAAGAAGAAGAGTAAAGGGAAAATATGTAAAGGAGGGGAAAGAACAGAAGGGAAAGGAATAAAAGGAAGAAGAAGAGAAATGAGACAAGAAGAAGAAATGGAAAAGAGTGAGAAGATGAGAAACAATAAGAAAGAAGAGAGTAAAAAAAGAAAGAAAACGAAAAAGAAAAAAGTTAAGATGGAAAAGAGAGAAGATATTTTGTTTTTTGAACTGAAAAATTTGAAATCATTGAAAAGGTTTCAGTTATGTGTAATGAAAAATTTATGATAAATTAGTTTATAAAAAAAAAAATAATAAAACTGAAGTGAACTACAACCAGTGTATGTGTTTTTTGGCAACATGACCCTACCAAAATACACCAAAAGTAATAAGAGAGAAACAGAAAAAGAATAAACAAGGCAGACAAAGAAATTTGTATAAATTATATGAAATTACAGTAATATGTCTGTAGTCTGGCTGTGAAATTAGGTTCTGTGGTTATACTACATGGCTTTTTGACACCTCAGAATGAGGAATGAACAGACTGGCTTCATTATCTTTATAGCTCATCAAGAATTACTTAGTGTTTCCTCCTGAGTAGTGAAACATTAGTAGCAGAGAGTTATTATCAGAAATTCTCTCCAACAAACACACAGAATGCACACAAGACAAAACAATTCATTTATATATTTGTAGAAGACTAATGACTTGACATTAATAACTACTAAAGCAGTGCTCTGCAACAAGTATAGTATGCCGTGGCACACTGGTGTGCCATGAGACAATGCTAGGTGTGCCGCAGTGTAAACTGAATATAATTTTTTTTTCCCTGATACTTTTGGTTATATTTTTAGTTCAGGTGTGGTGCTGAATTTTGAGAAAAATATAAGTGTGCTGCAAGTGAAAAAAGGTTGCGGAGCACTGCATTAAAGCACTGATATAAAAGAATGGCTCATGAATGAATGAATGGACGGATGGATGGATCAATCAATCGATTGATCGATAGATAGATAGATAGATAGATAGATAATTAGACAGATAGAGATAGAAATACATAGATAGATAATAAGATAGATAGAAATAGATAGAGATAGATAGATAGATAGATAGATAGATAGATAGATAGATAGATAGCTAGATAGATAGATAGATAGATGATCTTCTTCTAGTACATTAGCAGTCCACCTAGTGGCCTCCTTTATATATATTTTTGTATATACATATACAATAATCCTTTGAGATCTGATATTTTTTCTGAATCTCCCTGATTCGTTTAATGTGCTTGTTCCCTGGTATTACATTGATCATCATCATTCATCATTGTTTAACGTCCGCTTTCCATGCTAGCATGGGTTGAACGATTTGACTGAGGACTGGCGAACCAGATGGCTACACCAGGCTCCAATCTGATTTGGCAGAGTTTCTACAGCTGGATGCCCTTCCTAACACCAACCACTCCGAGAGTGTAGTGGGTGCTTTTACGTGCCACCGGCACGAAGGCCAGTCAGTCGGTACTGGCAATGGCCACGCTATTTGATATTAATTAATATCCAATTTTTTACCCTATTGTTTAATTTGATAGAGAGATAGAAATAGACAGAGATGGATAAACAGAGATAAAGATAGATAAATAGATAGATAGATAGATAGAGAGAGAGAGATAATGTTTCTGCCAGCATGCTGCCTTGCTTTTGAAATAAATATTAAGAAAACAAACAGTTCTTACTATATATTTTATTATAAGATTTGAACAAGTAAAAGAATTTACAAAAAGGAAAAAAAAAACCAACAACAACAACAATAATAATAATCAATAAATTACACTTTCTTCTGTGTTATCAGCTTTGTGGTGTTATTGTAAGAGAATTACCATGTATATTCCAGAATTTATAATGAGATGATACATATTCATGAACTGGAATAAAATTGTAAATAATTAATTAATTAAAAAATAAATAAATAAAAACAGAAAATTAAAAGAAACAACAAATATATGATATACTCTTTACTCTTTTACTCTTTTACTTGTTTCAGTCATTTGACTGCGGCCATGCTGGAGCACCGCCTTTAGTTGAGCAAATCGACCCCAGGACTTATTCTTTGTAAGCCTAGTACTTATTCTATCGGTCTCTTTTGCTGAACCGCTAAGTTATGGGGACATAAACACACTAAAAGCATTTGTCAAGCGATGTTGGGGGGACAAACACAAACACAGATATATACATATACATATATACGACGGGCTTCTTTCAGTTTCCGTCTACTAAATCCACTCACAAGGCTTTGGTCGGCCCGAGGCTATAGTAGAAGACACTTGCCCAAGGTGCCACGCAGTGGGACTGAACCCAGAACCACATGGTTGGTAAGCAAGCTACTTACCATGACAACATTTTCTATGGAAATGGATGACAGTGGGGGATATGTTATTAAATTTTACTCTAAAATATCACTGTGTATTTAAAAACTGATTGGAGGTGTAATTTTGGGTAAGATAAAGGTACAACTTGGGGGTCTTGGAATGAAACTTATTTTTCCCTTGTGTTCTATTATTTATTACTGATTGAAGGCAGAACCATCAGCACACTGAGCGAAATGCTTAGTGGTATTTCACTCGTTGCTATGTTCTGAGTTCAAATTCCACCGAGGTCAACTTTGCTTGCGTCCTTTTTGGGGTTGATAAAATAAGTACCAGTTGAATGTTGGGGTCGATGTAATCAACATATCTTGTGAAACTGTCCCACCCATACCAGCATGGAAGGCAGACGTTAAACGATGGTGATGATGTGAAACTGAAGCCGGGAATACAACTAGTAACAGATGATCTTGAATTGACACAAACTGATCTCTCAACCACTGTTTCCTACCACTAGTGGAATTAACTCTTTAGTACTTAAACCAGTTTAGGCATGTTCAAAACTAGCCAGGTCAAGCTTCTCACACTTACCCTACAATGTCATTCTAAAAATAAACAATCACATCATTGACGATGATGATGATGAAATCTCAAAGCTATGAGAAAAGGCATGATTAATTCAAAACAATGTGAATAAATAAACATAATATTTGTCAGAACAAGCTAAATTCTAAAGGATTAAATAAACAGAAATTCAATAAATTTCAAAGGTAAACAGAAATAAATGATGAATTACCTGTATTTAGTTTACATTTCAATTTTCCTTTCACTTGTACAGATTTTGAATCCACATGACATCCTGACTGTGTAAAATCATTAATCCGAAATGTGAGCTGACAAAGAGATTAATGGAAATTTGCTTTAATTTTGCAAAATAAATGTGAAAATATAAATTTATAGCATACAAAGGAATGAATGAATGGATGGAGAGAGAGAGATAAACATGAGATGAATGTCTTAGTAGCAGTGTGAAGATATAAAAAGATGGTGACTTGAATTCAATACCTTGACCACCCATGGACATTGTCCTCATTTTAATCATCATCATCATCGTTTAACATCCGCTTTTCATGCTAGCATGGGTTGGATGATTTGACTGAGGACTGGCGAACCAGATGGCTGCACCAGGCTCCAATCTGATCTGGCAGAGTTTCTACAGCTGGATGCCCTTCCTAATGCCAACCACTCCAAGAGTGTAGTGGGTGCTTTTACGTACCACTGGCACGAGAGCCAATCAAGTGGTACTGGCAACGGTCACGCTCAAAATAGTGTTTTTTACATGCCACCTGCACAGGAGCCAGTCCGGCGACACTGGCAACGACCTCACTTGAATGTTGTTGCCAAATGTTCACTTTTCCATATTTGCAGGGGTCAGGTGGAGTTCATTGAGGCAAATTTTCTATGGCCAGATACTCTTCCTGTCACCAACCCTCACCTCTTTCCAAAGAAAATAATATTTCCCCATGGTTAGACATGTTTCTGTAGGATATTGGAAATGAATGACACTGCTTGTGTGACAGTGACACTCATTTACAACTGTCATATATCGTTGCTGTTATGCAAAAGTGTCGTAAGTTCAAAATGTTGCTTTTTCAGAAAATGAAAAAAATAGTATCACTGTTCCATTTCTTTTTACATTAGCAACAGTTTCAGCTTAACAATAATACTTTGGTGGGTGCATTTCACCTGTCTAAGTTCTAAGGTCAAATTCCACTGAGGTTGACTTAACTTTGCATCCTTTCGGAGTCAATCAAATAAATACCAGTCAAATACTGGGTCGGTGTAATCAACTTCCCCTCCCCTCAAAAACTGCTGGCCTTGTGCCAAAATCAGAAACCACCTGTGCCAAAATCAGAAACCATATTATTATTATCATTACTTCCTGATGTATTGCCCTTCCTGTCGATTTCAAGTGCCTATTTTTCTGAATATTTCTAAAAACTACACCAGTGACCATCCTTTAAAATCTGTTGAACTCAAAACACTTATCAAACCACAAATGAGCAGCATGTTAAGTATCCACCTTGGTCATATGTGTGGCTACTTAACATTTTTATTGTGGCCCACTTGGAAGTATTGTACATAGAGTGCTCCATTCATGCCATATTCATATTATATTTTGACAAATGTTGAAGCTTCACTGGCAGAACTGTTAGCATGCCAAGCAAAATGCTTTGCGGCATTTTATCCGTCTTTACAATCTGTGTTCAAATTCCATCACAGTTGACTTTGCCGTTCATCCTTTTGAGGTCAATAAAAAAAAAACCCAGTTGAATACTGAGGTCAATGTAACTGACTTATGCCTTTCCCAAAAATTGCAGGCCTTGTGCCAAAATTTGAAACCAATATTGATATGAGAAAATCATTAAGAATGTTATTAATGATATAGTTGTGTGCTTATGAAGTTTGCTTCTCAACCATGTGGTTTTGGGTTCAGTCCCGCTGTGTGGCAAGTTGGGTAAGTGCTTTTTACTATAGCCCCAGGCTGACCAGTGCCTTGTGAATAAATTTGGTAGTCAGAAACTGAAAGAAGTCCATCATGTGTGTGTGTGTATGTGTGTGTGTGTGTGTGTACTCTTGTCTTGATATCGCCTCATGGTTCTAAACGAGTGCTATTTGTTTCTAATCTTCCATGGAAAGAATGTCTAGCCAGAGGTAAATATATACATGCTTGGAAACAGGTGAGGGTTGGCAACAAGAAGGGTGTCTGAGCATAGAAAATCTGCATTAGCAAATTCTATCTGACCCATGCCAGCAAGGAAAAGTAAACAGTGAAATGATGATGATGAAGATGGTGATGATGATGATGATGATGGTAATGATGAATATATGTTTCCATGGCAACGCTCTGGTTTCTGCTTCTTATCTCCTCCATATTTCCTTTTACATGGTTAACATTATTTCTTGATTCTTTTATTCTTTTATTTGTTTCAGTCATTTGACTGCAGCCATGCTGGAGCACTGCCTTAAAGGGTTTTAGTGGAAGAAGTCGACCCCCATGACTTATTCTTTGTAAGCCTAGTACTTATTTTATTGGTCTCTTTTGCTGAACCACTAAGATACAGGGACATAAACACACCAGTATCAGTTGTCAAGCGATTTCGGGGAGGCGGGAGAGGCACAGATACACACAAATAAATAAATACATACACACACACACATATATATATATATATATATATATATACACACACACATATACATATACAACAGGCTTCTCTCAGTTTCCATCTACCAAATCCACTCACATGCAAGCCTTGGTTGGTACGAGGCTATAGTAAAAGACATTCGCCTAAGGTGCCACACAGTGGGACTGAACCTGCAACTATGTGGTTGGGAAGTAAGCTTCTTACCACACAGCCGAAAGAGCCACCTACCTTAGTGAGTGTTATTTATTAGAATGCCCATCCTGTTGGTCTCAAATATCTGTTTTTCTAAAAGTTTACACCCTAATCCTTTTGATACCAATCCATCATAGGCTAACCCTGATTCTATGATACAAACTCCATTTTAAATTAAAATCTTCAAAAAAAAATTTCCCATGTTAATTTATGCTCTAAACATGAGCTTAATAATGAAAAAGTTATTTTACTAAATAACTCATTATTTCCAAAATTAATTGAAACAAAATGTAGCGTGTTTCAACTTAAATACGGTAAGAAAACGGTTAAATATTCAGTAAAGTGTAAAGAAAGTCAATCACAAAAACACAATCTTACTCTGTAAAAGAAAATGAATAAATAAAAAAACTCACCAAAACGTAAGAATTCAGGTCAATGCAAAAGGGATCTTCATACATGTCAGGATTTGTAGGCAACTGTTTATTGAGTAATAAGGTTGACGTCAGGAAAACTTCAAGGTTTTTACTAGGGAACTTCTGCCCTATTGAAAGTAATAAGCAGAAAGATTTAGAATAAAGATACATTAATACAATGAAGTATTTTAAGGTAGTGGATCTGTAGAAACATTAATGTCTTAGATGGGCTATTGTGCAGTATTTAGTTCTGATTATTTGTGTTCTGAGTTCAAATACCACCAAGATTAGCTTTGCATCATTTCATCCTTTTTGGATCAATAAATAAAATATTAGTCAATTAGTGGGGTTGGTTTAATTGGATCAGCATGTCTAATACAAGTGGACAAAAGATAAAAAAAAAGAGGACTTTTAAAATTAAACCTTTTAGGGTTCTTCAAATTGTTTCCACTATTTTATTTACTCAACATGGCTGTTTGGTTAAGAAGCCTGCTTTGCAACCATGTGGTTTTGGGTTCAGCCCCACTGTACAACACTTGGAGTAAGCATCTACTAAAGAGCTGGGTTGACCGATGCCTTGAGTGAATTTGGTACATGGAAACTGTGTGGAAGCCCACTGTATTTGCCAAATGAATATTAGATTTATTGTTATTTAAAGTAATATGCCGCTGCTAATACCAGCTTTATCATTCTCGATCTATTTTTCCATACTTGCAATAGTTAAAGGAACCTTCCCCAGCAGAGCCTCCTACCACTTTTGGCAGCCCCTTTGTCATCTCCTTCATCATAACCTTTCCTGCAGGTTTCATCCAGTTGGAACATCTGACATTTCTTTAAACCCACTGTCATCTTCTATATACATCACATGCCTCCACCAACATTGCCAGTAATGTAGCTAAAGGTAAGCAATGGGAGAAGTCCATCCCAGGTGATGTTTTAAGGGTAGCACTTTTGGGTCTGTTCTATAAGCCTGTATAGGCAGTAGTGGCCAAGTGAGAGTGGCAAACTCAATTACTGCCCCAAGCAACACAAACTCGAGATCAGTGGTTCTCAACCAGGGTCGATATAAGATTTTGTTGCTAAAATTTATGTATTTATGTGCAGTAAATTGGTCATACTTCTACAATACACTAAATGTTTTAACAATTTTTCATACAATTCAGAATAATATTTAATTATGAAAATACCATCAGACCTTTTAAACATTGAATGGCTATGAGAGCCCATCCAAATAAAATCAAGAATCAAGGTGATCCATAGGTAAAAAATGGTTGAGAACAACTGCTCAAGCTACACAACTGAACAGCCTTCTCTCTTGCACATTATATCTGATTCTTCTTACACCCAGCTTAGCTTTTCTTTCAATTCATTCAAGTGTTGCTGTCCATTCATAATAACCATTACACATCCAGTGTAGCATGCTCACTTCATTTCTTTCCAACATTTTGTACATCCTCCACATTCAATGCTCTTTTTTTTTCACTCTCATGCAACCTCAAACTTTGTAAACAAGCATCATACAACCAGTCCTTCACTTGGAGAGGGAGAGAATTCATCTGTTGTCAGCAGAGGCAAAAGATCTCTGAACTTTGATCTTTTCCCCTCATTCTTATTCTGGCTACTTTGCTTTTAGAATATGTGTGTGTGTGTGTGTGTGTGTGTGAGAGTGAATATGAGAGAGAGAGAGAGAGAGAGAGAGAGAGAGAGAGAGAGAGAGAGAGAGAGAGAGAGAGAGAGTGTGTGTGTGTGTGTGTGTGTGTGTGTGTGTGTGTTAGGTGATTAACCTTTTATCTTTTACCTGTTTCAATCACTGGACTGTGGCCATGCTGGGGCACAGCCTTGACGGGTTTAGTCGAACAAATTGACCATAGTGCTTATCTTTTTCTTAGTTTGGTACCTATTGTGTTGGTCTCTTTTGCCAAACCACTAAGTCACAGAGACATAAACACACCATCACTGGTTATCAAGCAGTGTGGCATGTGTGTGTGTGTGGGGGGGACAAAACACATATACACACACACACACACACACACATCATCATCATTTCATGTCCACTTTTCCATTTTGCATGGGTTGGATGGAGTTTATTTGAGATAGATTTTCTACAGTCAGCTGCCATTCCTGTCATCAACCCTTGCCTGTTTCTAAGTAATGTAATATTTCCCAATGGCCAAACATCATCTTGCACAATACTGAAAATGAAGAATACTGCTTCTTTGACAAAAAACACTTATTTACAATTATCACATGATATTAAGATTAACACACACACACACACACAAGTTTATTTTGGTTTCTGTCTACCAAATCCATTTACAAGGCTTTGCAGTCAGCTTGAGACTAAAGTAGATGGTCGAAGGTACTGCACAGTAAGATTGAACCCAAGACCACATAGTTGAGAAGTAAACTTCTGACCCACACAGCCACATATGTACCTTTGTAGACCTTTGCTACTGATATTCATACATTTTGTGCCAATTCTGTCCAGTTTCCATTAAGCACTGATTTTTTTTTTTACTCTAGTTTTGTTTAATTATTGACTTTTTCCCCCTATGAAGTTATTTCTGGAGAGAGAAGAAAACATGTTAAAATATAATAATGATATTTGATATTTTTTTTTGGACTAAACCTAGGCATAAGGCCAATTTTCACAGGCAAGAAGTATTGTTAATTAACGGGTGAAAAATAAAATCAGAATCCAGGAAGAGAGGAAACAAGTGGTTATTAATTAAGTTGATTTCAGTATATTTTTTTTGTTATACAATCTGATTAAAAAAAAAAAAAAAAAAAAATTAACAAATTTGGTGGATTTGAATACAGAAATGTAGTGCGTTGAAACTAATGACTATAAAATATTTAAACAATTTCTCAACTGTTCCTGCCAACATGCTGATGCAATAATAATAATAATAATAATAATGACGATGATGATGATGATAAAGATAAATAGGAAAAGGAAATACACACAAAAAGGAAATGAGGAATGAAGTAGAAAAATAAAATAAAATAAATGCATAAATGTTGAGAATTAAAAGTAAAGATAATGTGTGTGTGTGTGTGTGTGTGTGTATGCGTGTGTGCGTGCGTGCATGCATGTGTGTGTGTGTGTGTGTGTGAGAGAGAGAGAGAAAGAAAGAAAACTGAAAATATATATATTTATTAAAAGTACCTATGTTCCAAACCAATTTACGCTTATCAACCAGTTGAACACTTCCTTGGCTGGCATTCACTTCATAAGACTGGACAAGGCCACTGAAGAAAATAAATATTACAAATATGAATATAAACTTTTTAGAAGTTTCCAAAATAATTACTGTATATTATTATTATCATCATCATTGTTGTTGTTGTTACCTCCGCCTTAGTGAAGGCAGAAGTATTGATTACAGTCATGTTTGTTTGTCCGTGGTCAAGATATCTCAAGAACCGCTGGATGGATTCGGATGAAACTTTCAGGGATGTTTGGCTTCGTGACTGGCACAAACTGATTAGATTTTGGGATGGTTTTCTATGGGTGGATGCCCTTCCTAACACCAACCACTCCGAGAGTGTAATGGGTGCTTTTACGTGCCACTGGCACAGGTGCCATTTGCATGACACCGAGATGTGTTTATGTGCCAATTTGCATGATACTGGTGTCTGCCACAACTGCAATTTTGCTTGGCTTGATGGGTCTTCTGAAGCACGACATAACGCCAAAGGTCTTGGCCCATGTGAGGCCCAACACTCAAAAGGAACTCAGTCACTTTGCCCATGTGAGGCCCAACATTTGAAAGGAACTCAGCCACTTCGCCTCTGTGAAGCCCAACAGTTGAAAGGAACTCAGCCACTTTGTCTCCGCGAGGCCCAATACTCGAAAGGAACTCATAGACACACACACTTTATGTACAACATATTGACATGTTATCTAACTTTCAATGGAGTTACAGCTAGACATGTTATTATGGTGTTAGGCATCTTGGTAAAAGGCTGTAGAGTTTGTATTATGTTACTTGTACTGTAATGTATTGATGGCCTATACACTTGACTCTTCTTAGCTACATGTAGGTCACCTCACCTTCGTATAATGCAAAGCACTTTGTAGTTAATGCCAAAAATCTCAAAAAAAAAAAAAAAATCACCTCAGGTTCTAGATGTGAAGTTGAGCCTTCCTTGAACTAATTTTGTCTCTGATGTTCTTTTTCCTCAATAAACACTGTTAAAAAATTAGGGTGTGTCTAACATACCCAACAGTCTTTTATGCCATCATATATATATATATATATATATATATATATATATATTAGAGGAAACTGGGTTATTTTTCTTTTGTTCATTTTATTTTTGGGAGAAACTTTGGATAGTCTCCTGATTCAAAGTATTAGCAGAGTTTAAATTTTCTCTGGGGGGATATTGAATTTCGTTCATTGTGAAGAGTTTTCAGCCTGAATCACTGAGTTGACTTCGCACACTTGTTGATCATGTACTGCAGGGACTAAGCTTAACACAAGTATCAAATAATTACATAATATATATATATACGTAATTGCATTATATTTGCTGATGTTAGCAAAAATATTTAAATAAAGACAAGCTAACAAAAATACTTTCAATAAAGAAAGAAAATAGTTACACACACAATTGTTTCAGTTAAAAGTACTTTATGAAAAATTCATGCATTTTTTATTTCATTAATAGACACTGACATGATAGCATAAAAGACGGTATTTTAGAGGTATCACAATTTCAACAGCGCATATTCAGGAAAAACACTTTTAATACATTAAAGCATGGCCCAACTTCCCATACAGGACCCAGGGTGGTTTTTCTTTGAAACAATTCTTTATAGAAAAAAAAGGAGTCTAATTATGTTATAAGATATGGTAATCAACATCATTTTAATGTCTACTTTTCCATGCTTGCATGAGTCAGAGGTGATTTGCTGAGGCAGATTTTCTAGGTCTTCTTGTTGCTTGTCTTCACCTAATTCCAAACAAGCTACTATTTCCTTTTGGCTGATCATGTTTGCATAGAAAATTAAAAATGAATAGTACTGCTTGTATAATGATAACACTTGTTTACAACTATCATGTGATGTCAAGACAAGGAGACACAAACATACCCATGCATGCACACACACACACACCTACACCCATATCATCATCAACATCATTGTTTAATGTCTGCTTTCCATGCTGGCATGGGTTGGACAGTTTGACTAAGGACTGGCAAGCACCAGGCTCCAATCTGATCTGGCAAGGTTTCTACAGCTGGATGCCCTTCCTAACACCAACCACTACAAGAGTGTAGGGGGTACCTTTTACATGCCATCAGCATGGGGGCCAGTCCAGCAGTAGTGGGATTGACCATGCTTGTATAGTGCATTTTATGTGCCACCTGCATGGAAGACAGTCTGGCAGCACTGACATCAGCCATGACAATGATTTCACTTGACTCAACAGGCCTTCTCAAGCACAGTATATTACCTGATGATTGAAGTGCACTCTTAAATGGGTTGGTTATGCGACACTGGCATAGGCCACAGCTACTTGGCTTGCCAGGATCTCACTCGGCTTGCCAGGTCTTATATCATCATCATCATCATCATCATTTAACGTCCGCTTTCCATGCTAGCATGGGTTGGACGATTTGACTGAGGACTGGTGAAACCAGATGGCAACACCAGGCTCCAATCTAATTTGGCAGAGTTTCTACAGCTGGATGCCCTTCCTAACGCCAACCACTCAGAGAGTGTAGTGGGTGCTTTTACGTGTCACCCGCACGAAAACGGCCACGCTCGAAATGGTCTCTTTTATGTGCCACCCGCACAAGCCAGTCCAGGGGCACTGGCAACGATCTCGCTCGAAAATCCTACGGGAGCCAGTCAGGCGGTACTGGCAACGGCCACGCTCAAAATGGTGCATCTCATGTGCCACCCGCACAAGAGCCAGTCCAGGGGCACTGGCAACGATCTTACTTGGCTTGCCGGGTCTTCTCACGCACAGCACATTTCCAAAGGTCTCGGTCAGTAGTCATCGCCTCGGTGAGGCCCAATGTACGAAGGTCTTGCCTCACCACCTCAGCCCAGGTCTTCCTGGGCCTACCTCTTCCACGGGTTCCCTCAACTGTTAGGGTGTGGCACTTTTTCACGCAGCTATCCTCATCCATTCTCACCACATGTCCATACCAGCGCAATCGTCTCTCTTGCACACCACAACTGATGCTTCTAATGTTCAGCTTTTCTCTCAAGATACTTACACTCTGATGGGTATTCACATTGACATTACACATCCAACGGAGCATACTATATACACACACATATATATATATATATAGATATAGATATATGTTCATCATGTTGAACCATTAAGCCCTACACATTTTTTTCCCTCTCAATCCTTTCTGCTGAAGGATGTAGGCTTGAAACGTCAAAGACTTTTCCATTCTTTCTGTGTGTCAAACTAATACACCTGCTTGTTGTTTCCTCACCTGTCTTCATCTTTTGTATTCTGTAAATGTGAACTATATATATATACACACACATGCACACATTTATATACACACACACACACATTCAGTTTCTTATTTCTTTATTGCCCACAAGGGGCTAAACATAGAGGGGACAAACAAGAACAGACAGAGGGATTAAGTTGATTACATCGACCCCAGTACGTAACTGGTACTTAATTTATCGACCCTGAAAGGATGAAAGGCAAAGTCTACCTCGGCGGAATTTGAACTCAGAACGTAACAGCAGACAAAATACCGCTAAACATTTCGCCCGGTGTGCTAGCGTTTCTGCCAAATCTAGCATTTCTGCTAGTGCTTCTGTCTCCCATATCCACACACACAAGGCTTTGGTTTTCCTGGGGTTATATTAGAAAATACTTGCCCAAGTACCATGTAAGGACCGATCCAAAACAACATAGATGGGAAGCAGGCTTCTTAACCACACAGCCACACCTGTGCCAATTATATAATACTTCAAACAAAATAACAGAGAAAGCATCTTTAATTGCTTCAGATAACTCTGGCAACATAACCGAAAATTAATGAATAATTAAGCTGCTCTCATTAGACTCATTTCATGTAGCTTTTCTAATTTTACTCTTTGGATGGTTTTAATGTTACCTGAGTATATTCTGATATCTCTGGCTCTTTTGATACTAACCTACCTGAGACCACCCCATGTTCTATGATATAACTTTCCTGTTTTTAAAGTGATTTAAATAAAACCTTCCATTAAAATTCCATGTTAATTTTATGTTCTAAACATCAGTTTAATAACTATGCTAAATAGCCATCTGTGTATCATACTTAATGTAAACACATAGGTGAAAGGCAAATTTACTGCAGTATTCATCCAGAGATAGCATCTCCAATGCTAAAAATACGATAGAAGGTGTCTATAAATTATTTTGACAACTTTCATATACTAATTGTGGAAGTTGTAAAGATAATTTATGAACACTGTATATATTGGTGGGTGGCGAAAATCATCCCAGTAGCAGCTAATGAGAATGCCTCACAGTCAGTCACATACATAGAAGAGATTTGTAACCTCTGATATAGAGAGAAACAACAAAAAGCATTCACCGGCTGAATAAAATCACTGGGCTAATACCGCAGTATATTTGCCTGTCAATGATGTATTTACATTGAGTACTATACACAGGTGGCTATTTAATTCAATACTGCTTCTACTGCATATAATGGACTACAGAGTTATTTTACTAAATTCTTAATTTTTTTCAAAATTAAATGAAACAAAGGCAGTGCATTTCAACAGAGATATGGTAACAAAAGGTTTACCATATAATGAGACATGTATTATTGCCTCCATATTGTTTAATAGCACAATAATGCATGTGACAAAACGATTAGAGAATAGCATTGTCACCAAATACTCTAAGGACAAGAATTCAGCCTCCAGGCTCTGATTACATCAACAACATTGTCGTCGTTGTTGTCGTCATCATCATCGTCACTCTCATACTTGCATGAGTCAGACAGATTTTGTCCAAGCAGATTTTCTATGGCTGGATGACTTTCCTGCCACCATTTGCCACCTGTTTTTAAGTAAGGTGATATTTTCCCAAGGCAAGGCATGTTTTTCATGGAAGAATAGAAACAAACATCATCTGCATGATACTCATTTACAATCATCACATTTAGATAGAAAGATAGATAGATAGATAGATAGATAGATAGATAGATAGATAGATAAACAGACAGACAGACAGATACAGAGACATACCATATCTAAATATAAATAAATAAATATAGATAGATAGATAGATACAGTGATACATCATATATATATATATATATATATATATATATATATAGCAAATGAAAGACAGAAGATAGAATATACTATGGTATTCACCCAAGGATAGCATCTCCTATGCTAAAAATACGATACAAGATATCTATAAATTATCTTTACAACTTTTACAATTAGTATGTGAAAGTTGTAAAGATAATTTACGGACACTATATATTGGTGGTGAGGGGGGGGGGGTAGTGAGATGGATTTCTTTTAATTTTTGTCTACTAAATCCACACACAAGACTTTGGTTGGCCCAGGGTTATAGTAGAAGACACTTGCCCAAGATGTTGTGCAGTGGGATTGATCTCAAGACCACATAGTTGGGAAGCAAATTTCTTAACCACACACTCACACCTATTCATGTAAAACAGTAGCACAGAAACAATACAATTATGAAAATATACAATCCATGAATGCAGATGGAAGATTGACAAATTTCATTTTACCGATTATATATTGGTATTTGTAGTTCACAGATATCAAAAGAATTTTTAATTTTAGGATTCAGCGTTAAGCGAACTTCAATGATGACTTTTCCTCCTGGTTCAACCTGCAAAAGAAAGACAGCCATTTTCTAGATTTACTATGGTAGACCATTAAGAAAATATTTGTTAGTTTAAAAATTAATTACCAGAAGGGAACAGGTAACAAAAAATCAAAATCTAGTTCAGAAGTTCCAAACCATGGACTCCTTTGATTGCTGTTTTTCTTGGGTGGACCCGCATAACTATTTGATGCTTAACAAATCCTTTATATTTTTTGTCATCATCATCATAATCATCATCGTTTAACGTCCACTTTCCATGCTAGCATGGGTTGGACGATTTGACTGAGGACTGGTGAACCAGATGGCTACACCAGGCTCCAATCTGATTTGGCAGAGTTTCTACAGCTGGATGCCCTTCCTAACGCCAACCACTCCGAGAGTGTAGTGGGTGCTTTTACGTGCCACCGGCACTAAAGTCAGTCAGGCAGTACTGGTAACGGCCATGCTCAAAATGGTGTATGTTACGTGCCACCCGCACAAGAGCCAGTCCAGCGGCACTGGCAACGATCTCGCTCGAAAATAATTAAATATTTCTTTCTACTAAAGGTACAAGGCCTGAAACTTTTGGGGGAGGGGAATAGTCGATTACGTCGACCCCAATGCTCGACTGGTATTTTTTTATCAACCCTAAAAGAATGAAAGGCAAAGTCAACCTTGGCGACATTTGAACTTAGAATGTAAAGACGGATGAAATGGTGCAAAGCAAATTGCCTGGAATGCTAACGATTCTGCCAGCTCGCTACCTTTTTATAATTAAATATTATTAGGAACAATATTAAAATAATGTTAAACTATTTTGTAAGTTGTAGGAGCACAAGCAATTTATTGCTCGTAAATTTTAACAAAAAATCTTATATGAACCCCCAAGGGTCATATGAACCCTCGTTGAGAACCACTGTTAGTAGATTAGTTGGAAATAAAAGCCAAATTATATTCTGGGTTCTTTAATACAACAGAAATGAAGATTGGTATACTTTGTTTCTGTTTTTATTTTTTAATATCTACTTTTACATACCTGCATGGATTGGAGGGAGTCTATTAAGGCAGATTTTCTATGATGCCCTTTCTGTTGCTAGTTTTAGGCAAAGTAAAAATGCCCCATGGCTAGAAATGTTTTTGCAGAATATTGAAAAAAATGACTATTTGGATGACAGTTGAATTAATTTCAATAAATTTATTTCATTAATTTTCTTTTCATGATTTCAGAGTGTACTTACCTGCATATCATAGTAGCCAGTTATTGGCATATCTTTGGGGGCATTGACCGAATAATT
The DNA here is from genome assembly GCF_046866305.1 of Octopus bimaculoides. Lineage (NCBI taxonomy): Eukaryota > Metazoa > Mollusca > Cephalopoda > Octopoda > Octopodidae > Octopus > Octopus bimaculoides. Next base: position 98,522,264 of record NC_142933.1, read on the forward strand.
GCAGAGAGTAAACTGTTCTTGTGGTGGAATGAATCGAATTCTTCGAGAAGTGCTGCGAGCATCTAACTCTTGATTATCACCTGTAGTATTACAGAAATATAATATGTTATATTCTACACTGAACAATAAACATTCATTCATTTTATAGGCAAAAGGCATGTTACACAGGTACACAGGTATTTCATAGGTACATGTTTTATTAGGGTAGGGTTTAGCTGCTCAAACAGACATCAATCTTTAATCTTCTATCTTTTACTTGTTTCAGTCATTAAACCGTGGCCATGCTGGGGCACTGCTTTGAAGAATTTTAGTCGAATGAATCGACCCCCAGTATTTATGGTTTTTAAAACCAGCTACTAATTTTATTGGTCTCTTTTGCCAAACTGCTAAGTGACAGGAATGTAGACACATTAACACCTGTTGTCAAGTGGTGGTAGGGGACAAACAGATAAAACCCACACACACACGTGTATATGTATGACCAGCTTCTTTCAGTTTCCATCTTACATATCCACTCACAAGGCTTTGGTTGGCCTGAGGCTATAGCAGAAGACATTCACCTAAAGGGCCACACAATGGAACTGAACCCAGAAGCATGTGGTTGGGAAGCAAGCTTCTTACTGCACAGCCACACCTGTACATATATATATATACACACACATATATATTGGCACCCATGCCTGGCTCATAAGCGCTGGTTTCCCGGTTTCATTGGTGTATAGGTTCCCCACCTGGATGGGACGCCAGTCTGTCGCAGGCAAGCTGCTAGATGCAGGAGGAAAGAGTGAGAGAAAGTTGTGGTGAAAGAGTCAGCAGAGTCTGCTAGAGTCACGTGGAGCTTAGGTGTTTTGCTTATAAACACAGACCTGGTCTGAGATCTGAACCAGCGATCCCTCAACAGCAGCTCTGCTGATCTAACCACTAAGCCATGTGCCTCCACTAGGAAGGGCATCCAGTCATAGAAACTACGCCTAATCAAAAGCCTGGTGCAGCTCCCCAGCTTGCAAGTTCCAGTCAAACCATCCAACATGGACAATGGACATTAAATGATGCTACAGATGATGATGTGGGTAGGATAGCACACACAGAGAAACCAAAAGGTTAACTTAAACCATTATTTGAGATTTTTAGTTCACATGAACATCATGTTGTTATGGTGCCAAATAAAACTATAATTCTGTTTACAAAAGTTTTGTTTATGAAGATATCTATTTGCAAAGTCACTATAGCCCACCGAGATAAATTTAGCAGTCACATGCATATATAATGGGTGGGTTGGGAAGGGAGATAGTATGTGTTTGGGGCATGCATGTACACACACTCACATACACAGAGAAATACTATATTATAACATTGCATGCACACACACACACACACACAGAGAAACATTATATTATATCATTTGACTATGTGATTTTTTTTAGCAACATGTAAGAAAACACCATAAAGTTATATGTATACACACACACACACACACACACACATACACACTTACACACACACACACATATACACACTTACACACACACACATATTTATGCATACATAAATGCACAAACACACAGAAACACATAACCATAACAGCATGTGACCATGTGACACATGACCAAAACACCCCTATCCCCACCCACCACACACACACACACACACAGAGCATAAAGTCATATCACACAAGTGCACACACACAAACACACAGAAAAATACTAAGTTATGACATCATGTGACATGTGACTTATTACCAACATATAAGAAAACAACATGAAGATAGACATCTTTAACATAATAAAAACAAACGGCAATATATAATATTTCTTCTTATTATTCAACATTTTTTCACATTTTCTATTTTCTTCTTTTTTTTTAATTTTTACTAGTTTAGCATCTTTGAATTTCTGGTACAGAAACCAAGAATTTGCCTTTGATATATAATCAGCACCATCATCATGGATTGGTGCAGGCGTGGCTGTGTGGTAAGAAGCTTGCTTTCCAACCACATGGTTCCGGGTTCAGTCCCACTGTGTGACATCTTGGGCAAGTATCTTCTATTATAGCCACGGGCCAACCAAAGCTTTGTGAGTGGATTGGTAGACGGAAACTGAAAGAAGCCTGTCATATATATATATATATATATATATATATATGTGTGTGTGTGTGTGTGTGTGCGCATGTGTATGTGTGTGTGTGTGTGTTTATGTGTGTCTTTGTGTCTATGCTTGTCCTCCATCACCACTTGACAACTGATGCTGGTGTGTTTACATCCCCGTAACTTAGCAGTTCGACAAAAGAGACCAATTCAATAATTCTACAAAGAATAAGTCCTGGGGTTGATCTGCTTGACTAAAATCGTTCAAGGCAGTGCTCCAACATGGTCACAGTCAAATGACAGCAACAAGAGTCATCATCACCACTGTTTTAACGTCCACTTTTCGAAGCTTGCATGGGTCAGATGGAATTTGTTGAAGGAGATTTTCTAAGGCCAGATGCCCTTCCTGTCAACAACCCTCAAGTGTCTCCCAGTAAGGCAATATTCCCTCATGACCAAATGTATTTTCATGGAAGACTGGAAATGAAAGACACGACGTGTGTGACAGTGATACTTGCGTCTATCATGTGATATCAAAACAAAGCAACAGTAAGACAAACACACCCACACTAATATATATGTGTTTGTGTGTATAATATATATATATATATATATACACACACCATAGGTTTCTTTCAATTTCTGTCTATCAAATATACTTACAGATGTCTTCTACTCTGGCTCAGGACTATAGCAGAAAACACTTGCCCAAGGTACCACTTAGTGGGACTGAACCCAAAACCATGAGATTGAAAGCAGACTTCTTAACCACACAGCCACATCTGTGTCTAAGATCATATCTAATATAATCTGACCGAAAGGCAGCGAGCTGGCAGAAACGTTAGCATGCCGGGCGAAATGCTTAGTGGTATTTCGTCTGCCTTTACGTTCTGAGTTCAAGTTCTGCAGAGGTCGACTTTACCTTTCATCCTTTCAGGGTTGATAAATTAAGTACCAGTTGCACACTGGGGTCGATCTAATCAACTGGCCCAATCCCCCAAAATTCCCGGGCCTTGTGCCTAGAGTAGAAAAGAATATTTTTTAGGTGGTGAGCTGGTAGAAATGTTAGCACACTGGGCGAAATGTGTAGCAGTATTTTATCTGCCTTTACGTTCTGAGTTCAAATTCTGCAGAGGTCGACTTTGCCTTTCATCCTTTCAGGGTTGATAAATTAAGAACCAGTTGCATACTGGGGTCGATCTAATCGACTGGCCCCAACTCCCCCAAAACTTTAGGCCTTGTGCCTAGAGTAGAAAAAAAAATGATAATAATTTGACGGAATTTAAACAGAAATTAATGTAGTCTTACTTAATGCGTCATCAACATCAGCACTTTGAACACAGGGGTGAACTGTAAAATTATCCAAACAGAATCTTTCATTTGTAGGCATTTGGATAATGTTGAGTGTGACCTCAGGAACAATACCATCCAGATCACACTTACATGTCACCCTGCCATACACTTCCCAGTCATTTCCCTTCTGATTGGTTCCACACTGAAAGAAAATAAACCAATGAGATTACAGTAAAAAAAATACGAAGTAGTAATTTCAGTGAATATTTCACAAATTCTTGTGTAATGAATGATGTTATATTCGGTTATCAGCTAAATTTGTTTGATTTTTTTTTCTTTTTTACTCGACAATCCATGTTATCATCATCATCATCCAGTGTTTTAAATCCAGGTTTAGTTCCCTCAATGTCATAGCAACTGCCCTCACACCATCTCGCCCAGTTTTGGGCATTCTCCTTTTTCAAACCAACCCTCAAATGCAAAAATCACCCCGGGTCCTATATGCAAAGTTAGACCTACATTACATGTTTTAATGCATTAAGAACTTTTTTCTTGAATATGTGCTGCTGAAATTGGGGGCATCTAATATGACCAGGCATTTTTTAAACCATCAAATATGTAATTTTATTTTAAAATTATAAAGGGAGCTTACTCTGTCGCTACGTACTGAAATAAAACATGTTAAATGAATAGAAGGTGATAAATTCTGTAAATTTTTCCTTCCGTAGAAAAAGGAAATAATAAATGATTTCCTCTATCATTTTGATTATAGAACCCATGCTAGCATGGAAAGCGGACGTTAAACGATGATGATGATGATGATGATGAAAGGAAAGAAAAAAAAAGCAAATAAACAAGATTTCACAACTCAATTAACACAATATCATCAATTGATAACAACATGCTTATGTAAATGTCACTGTATAATAGATCCTCTAGTTTAGAGAGTGTGAAGGTCATCTAAGTTACTTTTAATATCCGTCACAAAATTTGGAAGGAAAGATAAGTAGACAGAATAAGCATCCTATGTACTACACTAAAATCTCTATTGCTACAATTTTGTCGGTCATGAGTCTCTCTTTTGTCTTTAACATTTATTTCTATTCATTCAATGCAAAAAGCTTAGCTAAAAAAGAAAAAAAAAAAAAATTAAAGAAAAAGCCAGGAATGTAGTATGAAGGTACTTTCTAACAAACAGATATATAGTTAATCTTACGTTTTTATGATTGTAATTTTAAAATACTAGTACTTTAATTTTAATTAGTTATTCTAAGAAATACTCTTACCACTGCCACTAGTTTGTCATTAATGCTCTGTGAGTTCTTTTTATATTGATACACATGCTAATAATAAGTTTATTGAAGAAATAAGCCTAGGGAACTACCACACTGTCATCTAATCCAACCTGCTATAAATGACAGCCAAAATCCCTCAGATTACACCCTACCATCTTAAAAGCAAAGAACACATTAGACAATGCAGTCCTAGAAATAAAGGAACTCTATTAGTCAGGGATGACCATCCATCTGCACCTGTATGTGCAGGGATGGACATGATTATTATTTTTTTTTTTTAGGAGAATTACATGCTTGGACAGTTCCTCCAGTATGCAAGACTTCCTTGTCCATGCCATCAATGTTTATCTAAGGGACAGGTCACCACCAATAGGGTTTGGCACCAGTATATTACTACAGGTATTGCTTTCAGAACGTAATGAGCCTGAATAGACACTGCTTGACTATAACAGTTCTACCAATCCACAATCCTAGATCGGTATTTTTTTATGGACAAAGCAAAGCTGACTTTCGTGGGATTTGAACTCAGTGTGCAAAGAGTTGTAACACATACTATGAGGCATTCCAGCCAATGCTCTAATGACTCTGCCAATTTGCTATGTGTGTGTGAGTGTGTGTGTGTATGCATATATATGCATGTGTGTATGCATATATATATATGTGTGTGTGTGTATGCATATATATATATATATATATATATATATATATATATGTGCTGTGCGTGAGAAGACCCGGCAAGCCAAGTAAGATCGTTGCCAGTGCCCCTGGACTGGTTCTTGTGCGGGTGGCACATGAGATGCACCATTTTGAGCGTGGCCGTTGCCAGTACCTCCTGACTGGCTCCCGTAGGATTTTCGAGCGAGATCGTTGCCAGTGCCCCTGGACTGGCTTGTGCGGGTGGCACATAAAAGACACCATTTCGAGCGTGGCCGTTTTCGTGCGGGTGACACGTAAAAGCACCCACTACACTCTCTGAGTGGTTGGCGTTAGGAAGGGCATCCAGCTGTAGAAACTCTGCCAAATCAGACTGGAGCCTGGTGTTGCCATCCGGTTTCACCAGTCCTCAGTCAAATCGTCCAACCCATGCTAGCATGGAAAGCGGACGTTAAACGATGATGATGATGATGATGATATATATATATATATGTGTGTGTGTGTATAATATATAATAAATATAATAATAATAATGAAATTATTGTGTATAGTGCTCAGGTGCACTACAACTCACCAAAGGTGCATGTACGGTACAGAGAATTATGTACAAAAGTCAGGAAAGTGAACAGTGTAAGAGTCATGATATACATGTGTGCATGCGTATGGAGGTGATGATATCAGGTGTAGTGTTGGCAAATTTCAGGAAGCATGGAGGTTTTAAAGGAAGCAATGCATCTGTAGTGGCGCGTGTGGCCGCCATCTTGGGAAGTGCCATTGCGCATGTGCAAGGGACTTGCCGTCAGCGGAAGTACCTGGGCACACATGCGCAAGGCAACAGGTGGAGAGAGAGCAATAGCGTTCGCTCTCTTCTCTATCTAGCAGCTGTCGTGACAACACGTATCTCCCAGTGCTCTCTCAGCTCGATACCGACATGTGGTCGAAGCTTCCTTGGTATTCTAGCGGCATGCCTGTTCACCCAGGAACGAAACGGCTCTACACCAACCTAGAATAAATTATTGATCTCTTGTTACTGTTATCCCTGGTGTTGTTGTATTTCTGGATTTTAATGATTAATATAAGAACTGGGGAGAGATGGCCGAGCCGTCATATCTCATCCAATTCTTATACATCTATATATATATATATATGTATATATATATATATATTAAAAAGAGAAGAAAACAAGATGAACAATTTGAAAATGCTTATGACCAGAGTGACTTGAGACTCAACAACAACAATAATAATAATGGTACTGAAAACTTTAAATAGATTTTACTTACAATAGCAGCTCTAACATTTTCAGAGACACAAATATAGATTTGATTTCTCCCCTTGTGTGTATTAGGTCTCCAAGCAGGTTGCTGTGAAATACAAAGATATGAACTAAGGATGAACAAAAATTCAATCATTTATTATCGTATCAAATCATATCAAATCAAAGCTTCAAAAATGAATAAGAATACTATCCTTATTAACTTTTGTAAATATCTTTTGATATATACATATCAAAACATTACTGCTATATTCTCTTTGCTGAGGATCCAGTTGGGTTAAGGGCTTGTGTTGGTTAACCCCAAGCCACATGGTCACAGCAGATGAGGTATCTCATGGAGATGGTGACAGACTGGGGATCTGCCCAATGGGTTACCCGAGAGGACCCAGGAATATACTGACAAATGGTGAATGCAGCAACATGCTGCAATAGCACATCTTTTCCCACCTGACTGGGACACTGTATGTGTATGTGTGCGTGTAAATATATATAACTTTGTCTTCATCCTTAGTCAGAAGAAATCTACATCTTAATTCCTAACAGATAATATACTTAGAATAAATTTTTTGTCAATATACAAAGATTTCCACTTACTTTTTGATTTCCGGCAGCAAAGATTGATTTATTGGCAATTTTAGCATTGATTGACGTCAAATTAACATCGCGTATTTTCCCTAAAGGTACAGTTTCAATCAGAAATGTGGATATATCATTGAATAAAGAATTCTGAAAATACCAGAGGAACATTTCTGAGAAGTTACATATATACAGAGGATATTCAAACAATTACTACTCAGATTATAATCTGAATTATGCTTTCTTCCATCTTGTAGATTCCAAACCTACAGGTAATTGTAGGAAAATAAACACAATGAGATCCAAATACTTTATTAAATGGATATCACATATTGTTAAGAACCAGTCGAGAGTTACAAAAATCCAAGACAACATGTTATTGATCTGTTGGGTAAAGGATTATTTCTTCAGGCAAGCACAGTGGTATATTCAAGACCCAGTAGCATAGTGAGAAGTGGATGACGGGGGTGGCTCTTTCATGGGGGTGACACTTTTGAGTCTGTTGCATCAGTATGTGTAGAGGTGGAAACAACAAACTCATGGGCAGCACATGCTCTAGCTACACCACTGCTTTGTAGTATTAAACGTAGCACTGTGTAATACATTAGTGTAGAAGATAGATTTTATACATTTTACAAACCTTCTTAGATATACTACTACTACTACCACCACCACCACCATCATCATTTAATGTCTGTTGTCCATGCTGGCAAGTCAGAAGGCTGCACCAGACTCCAGCCTGTTTTGGCATGGTTTCTACAGCTGGAGGCCCTTCCTAATGCCAAACCACTCTGAGAGTGTAATGAGTGCTTTTTACGTACCACCAGCACAAGTGCCATTTGCATGGCACTGGTATCTGCCATGATTATGGTTTTACCTGGTTTGATGGGTTTTCTCAAGCACAGCATAATGCCAAATGGTTTCAGTCTTTGGCTCTGTGAGGCCCAACGCTCAAAGATGCTTTTACATGACACTGGCATTGGTGCATGGGTGCCATTTGCATGACACCAATATCTACCACAAATGTGATTCTGCTCGGCTTGATGGGTCTTCTTCTCAAGCACAACATAATGCCAAAGGTCTCAGTCATTGCCTCTGTGAGGCCCAAAAGGTGCTCTTTACATGCCACCTACATGGTTGCTGGCTATGTGGCACCAGCATCGGCCACATGATAACAACTCTGTCACCTCACAGCCTTATAAAAATCTATAGTGATAAAAAAAAATCTATAATAGTAAAAAGAAAAAAAGAAACAAAAACAAATTCAAACCCTTTGACTTACCTCATTATTTAAGTGTGAAGTATGTACAATATCAGATAAGGCACTCAGCAAACCGTGACACAATGTTACACCAGGACTAAATAAAAGAAAGATACAGAATTATGTGAAAGATCTATTGCTTCTTTTTTTTTTTGGAAGGGGTTTCATTTAAAGCAGGGGTTCTCAACTGAGGTCCATGAGACTCTTGGGGGTCCATGTAAGATTTTGTCAAGATTTATCTGCAATAAATTGGTTGTACTTCCACGATACACAAAATGTTTTAACAGTTTTTCTTATACAGTTCTTTATAATATTTAATTATAAAAATGTAATGGGATTTTTGAAACATTGAATGACTAGAAATCAAAAATGTCCGTAGGTAAAAAAAATGGTTGAGAACAACTGATTTAAAGAAACACAATCCTTAAGTCTTTTAACTTGCTTCAAATTTCAGTCACTAATTCCTTTGTTGACATTAATCAGGATATTAAAATAGGTGCAGAAAATTGCAACAAATAACAAAATGCTATGCTGGAAAGGATTTATGCAACCCTTAGAAAAGTGGCAGAAGCTTATCCCGAGATTATGGCCTGCGTATGGCCCAATATTCTTAGAATGTAAGGAGTTAAGGGCCAAAACATTTTCATAAGGAGGGTACATATTCTTTACTGAATGTCTTCTGCTATTCAGCTTGTTCTAGAGAGTTTCTGACCAAATGCTCTGTAGCTTGACTTTTGTGATTCTTAAGCATGGCCACTACTCTATTTGGTTGTTTCAAAGTATCACCATCATTATTTAATGTCCATGTTCCATGCTGGCATGGGGTGGATAGTTTGACCAGATCTGATGGAGCCAAGGACTGCATTGTGCTTTGGCATGGTTTCTATGACTGGATACCCTTCCTAACGCCAACTACTTTACAACATGTGCTGCGTGCTTTTTTTCATGCTGCCATCATCAGTGAGTCTACAAACATCAAGAGGTAACCTTTATGCTAGGAGATGGGAAAATGATATGAATAAAGTACGAGAGAAAAGGGCCAAAGCAGAAGAGGTTTCGTTTTCAACCAAAATTAATTTTTATGAATAAAAAATACTATCTAAACACCATTAAGCAATTTCTTTCAGAGAATCAAAGTAAAGGATGTTTTAAAGCTTAACTTACATTTCAATAAGGAAAGATTTGGAATGAGATGCTGAATCCACAAATGGTAAACAGCAGAAAAGGAACTGGTCCTAAACAAAAAGAAAATTAGAAAAAATACATTAAATAAAAATGTGAATAGTTCAGAGATTGTGTCAAAATTGACTTTGGTGGCATTTGAATTCAGGATATAAAGAGCTGGAAAAAATGCTACTAATTGTCTGATGTGCTAATGATTCTGCAAGGTTGCCATCCATCAAAAAATTTTTTTTTGCACAAATAATAACAATGTTTTCAGCCAAGAAAGAACTCTTAGCTACTTCATTACAACCTACCATAGATAATGGATTACAAGATGAATGATTGACACATAGAATTAATGGGATCCTCGATCCATCATATTTCCCTTGGACATTTGCCACACACTACTTACAAACATCAACAAATAAGAAATTCATTTGTAAGCCCTATGGACACAAGAGAAAAAGCTAGAAAACTTCTGAGGTAGGAGGAAACAGGTGATGAAAGAGTAGGAGTAAAAAAAGAGAGGCTGACTTAAAGAAAACAACAACATAGAAATATGAAAGTTCAAAAAAATATTTTGGAATATGGCACAATTTACCTTATTTAAAACAATAACAGGAAAGAGTTTTCCACCAGCAGTGTTTATAGAATAGAATGGACTTTTATCTTGGTTAGAACATTTCTGTTCAGAGTTCTGAAACAAAATAAACACATGACACTTTAGAAATATTTTAAATGTAATACGTCTGGCTGTGAGCAACATTCTTACGTTCATATTAAAAACTATATTTGCAGTAGGAGTTAGATGAATTAAATTTCAGAAATGGAAGTGACCCTTGCTGTATGAATGGCAACTTTAACCCTTTTGTTACCATATTGAAAGTGAGACTGTAGTTTACAGTCAGAAAACACATGTGAAGAGAGGGGGAAATACAAACTCACTCACACACATGTGCATGCATACATACACACACACACACACACACACATCATCACCATTTAATGTCTGCTTTCCATGCTGGCAAGGGTTGGATGGTTTGACAGAAGCTAGCAAGCTGGAGGGCTACACTAGGCTCCAGTCATCTATTTTGCTAAGGTTTCTATAGCTGAATGCCCTTTCTAATACCAACCACTTTACAGAGTGTACTGGGTGTATTTTAAGTGGTGCCAACAGTACAGCTGCTTTATTACATGGCTCTGTCATGATTGCTGTTTTGTGTAGTCTGGCATGGGTGCTTTTTTTATGTGGTGCCAGCATGGGTGCTTTTTTATATGGCACCATAAGAATATGATTGTGAATACAAGTAGCCAAAATAGTGTTCTTCTGAAGGGTCTTCTCTTTTTTTGAGTAACATTATTCACCAGAGTGCATAACTCAGAAATCGGAGAGGCTCTCCAGGTAGAGCCACTATTTGTCTGAATTGAAAGATCACAGCCCTGACACTATGGATATGTCGTAAAAATGTCTTAAGAAAGAACTACTGGACAGGTTTTATGGGAAAAAAAAAAAAACCAACTGGCAGGAGACACAGGGGTAGACCACAAGCAAGATGGTCAGATAACGTCCATGTGCTTGGTTGGTCTCACTTGGAATCTAACTGGATCAATTGGAGATGGTTGCTTCTGACAGGACCCAATGGAAGGCATGCTTGAGGACTCTGCTCCCATAACCTTCCCACAAATAAGTGGGCAAAGAAGATCAGATGACATGAGGCTTCTTCAGTTTCCCAATTTCACTCACAATGTATTGGTTTACCAGTAGCTATAGTGTAGAACATCATCAGCTGACAACATTCATACAGTGGGACTGGACTTCTAATCAAATGGTTCCAATGCAAAACTCTTAACCACACAGCCACGCCTGTACCTGTAAGTTCTTAACCACACAATCAGATTAGAAGATAATTTTAAGATTTAGAACAAAAAAAAAAAATACCTTGTTCAATTTAGAGTTTGTTCTGATGCAATTAAAAAGGTTTTTTGTAAATTCAGTATTCTGTGGAATTGGAACATATTGGTCTTTTTCAGTCAGGACTGTCCATTTCTCAACTGTAGGAAATCGCCTGCAAAATAATTAGATAAGTATGAAGTATAGAACCCATAATAAGTGCAGAGAATCAGCAACTGTTGTGCTCTGATATAATCAACCTTACCTGCACCTACCACAGCCACAATATCAGGTATTAAAAGTGCCTCTAAATAGTCACATACTTTGCGAGAAATAGCAACAAAATCACTCTCAAATCAAATCTATTGAGGTCAGATAGTTGGGGCATGAATCGTTGCAGTGCATCACTGCAGCTACCATTTGTTGGTATTTACTCAGGTTGACCTAGGCAACCCTCTGAGCAGTGTCTTAGTCACTCCCTATTTCTGCAAGCTACTTCCTTATCCACTATGACCATGTGGCAGACCAACATGAGCTGTCACCCAAGCTGGATCCTCAGAGAAGGGAACACAATCACAATATGCAGGATCTAACTCGGAGAATCAAGCAACATCACCAAACAGTCTGAACTGATACTCCTGTATTGTACAAGTAACCTACTGTCATAATATAAAAATGAAGAACACACTTGAAAATGTAACCGAAAGTATACTATATTGAGATAAAAAAAAAGATGGATGGTCATGACTTGGAGTGCCTTTGATCATAGGTTCGCTTGATCAGAATCAATTTGGGTCCAAGTAACAACAGGCATAGAAAAATAGATTAGATGGTGGAGAAAATATATATCCAAATTGCAACATCGCATCCCACACAATTAAGCAGTGTATGTCAGCTAGAAAGAGATATAATATATCTAGAATGATAAATCTAGGTTTTACATAGTTATGTATTTTAATAACTGCATGCTATAGGTTTGCTGGGAGTTTAACAACAAGAAAGTATGTGTTAAGCATAAATTAAGGCAACCTTTATATCTAAATCATGTGATATCATCATCAGCATTTAATGTCCTTTTTTCCTTCCACGCTACCATAGGTGAGATGGAATTTGTTGAGGTAGATTTTCTACAGCCAGGTGTCCCTCCTGTCGCCAACCCTCACTTGTTCTCAAGGAAGGTAATATTTCCCATGGCCAGATATGTTTTCCATGAAACACTAGAAACAAACGACACCACTTGTATGATGGTGATGCTCGTTTACAACCAACACATGATATCAAAACAAAGATATATACAAGGCTTTGATTGGCCTGGGGCTATAGTAGAAGACACTTGCCCAAGGTACCACTCAGTGGGACTGAACCCAAGACTACATGGTTGGGAAGCAAGCTTATTAACTATGCTTGCCCCTATATATATATACAAGTTGCAAAAAGGAATGACTCTGTAGTTAAGAAGTTTGCTTCCCAACCATGTGGTTTCAGATTCAGTCCCACTGTAAAGTACTTTGGCTAAGTATCTTCTACTGTAGCCACAGTCTTGTGACTGGATTTGGGAGATGGAAATTGAAAGGAGAAACTTTTTATGACATTTTAGAATTCACCAGGTTAGCAAAATGAAAAAAACATAATCCAGATCCTCCAGAACATAGTTTGGAAAATTCTACCATTAGACACAGTTTGTTGGTCCTTCAACTTTTAACTACCATACAAACAGTGAGAGAGAGGTGGTATTTTTCTTTTACTGGTGGTTTAAAAGTATATATGTGTTGTGTACATCTATCTTTAAAGGTATACTGTTAAATCAAAATAAGTTTGTCCACTTCAATCAGCTAACTTCATTTTAGCACAGTGTATCAACTCTACTGAGATATCTGTGATTAAGTATGCAAAAGTTGATGTTGGAACAATTACATAGATATTGATTACATGATGGAAGGTTGTTGCAGTTCCTTTTAATGCTGGAAATCAAAAATGCTTCATGTCCTTGATACAGCTGTTCCTATCTTTCAGGTTGTACTAATTATTAAATATTTTGTGATATTTTGGGCATGACATCAGGGCCCAGAACCTTAGCACACACTACAGGGAAGATCAATGGAAAAAGGGGAAGGGTGAAACCCAAAAAGACGTTGGCTGGATGTCATCAAAAAATGGATCAGAAGATTTCTGGCTGAATATTGCACAACCAAAGGAATCAATGGAAAGAGCTGGTGCATGTGCTCATGGTCCCTGACCTTCAGCAATGAGTAAGGGAATAGCCAAGACTATATATCATCATCATCATCATCGTTTAACGTCTGCTTTCCATGCTGGCATGGGTTGGACAGTTTGACTGAGGACTGGTGAGCCAGGAGGCCGCAACAGGCTCCAATCTAATCTGGCAAAATTTCTACAGTTGGATGCCCTTCCTAACGCCAACCACTCTGAGTATAGTGGGTGCTTTTACGTGCCACCAGCACGAGGGCCAGTCAGGCGGTACTGGCAGTGCCACACTCAAAAGGTGTTTTTTACATGCCACCTGCACAAGAGCCAGTCCAGCGGCACTGGCAATGACCTCGCTCGAATGTGGTTTTCCACGTGCCACTAAGGCGACAATGGTGCTTTTTAAGTGCCACCGGCACGGGAGCCAGTCAGTGGCCCTAGCAATGATCACGCTCGGATGATGCTCTTAATGTTCCACTAGCGCAGATGCCAGTCAGGCGGTGCTATCATCGGCCACGTCAGCGAATTTGATTTCGATAAAGTATATATATATATATACACACACACACTTTATTTGTGTATTAAAGTTACCATTGGTTTCATGTTAAGAAAATATCTCAGCAATTCTTTAAGCTGATCACAAAGAAAGATGCCAATGAACACCAATTTTTCTGTGATATACTTGAAGAAATGTTGAGATATTTTCTTAACATGAAACCACTGGTAGCCTTAATACACAAATGAATCTTTATCAACCAATGCGGTATGGAGCACTCATTCTCATTGTTCGATATTTACATTTGTATACACACACACACACCTATGTTTCAGTATATATGCATTGTACTGATTTATGGCCAAAGGTGCTTTCGTCATGTACATCTTTTGGTACTACTAAAGCAGCGCGGACCCGAACGCGCAGTCGCGCGTCCGCGCTAGCTAGTCTTGAGTGGTCGATCCTAACCCTAACCCTAACCCTATCTCGCGTGTGCAAATGAATACGTGTTTAGGGTTAGGGTTAAGATCGACCACTCACGACTAGCTAGCGCGGACGCGCGACTGCGCGACCGGGTCCGCGCTGCTTTAGTAGTACCCATCTTTTTATATGTTTACATCGTCCAGTGTGTCTATTTCTTTTATTTGAAGATGGTAGGGTGTGATTTGAAATAATTTGGCTGCTATTTTTAGCACTCTTTATATTTTAGAATACAAAGGCGTGCGTTGGGACAGTGCATACAGAGGGGAGTCAAACAAGACATCTCACAGGAACTTTGGTACGTTACAGCCCCTAGCTCAAGTCATCCCGTTTCATCTTTAGAGGTTAATATAGTCTTCATAATAATAAGCTTTGCACTAGAAACACACACACACACGTAATCCCTCTCCCCAGACACAATAGATAAACTAAGTCTTTTGACAAATATAGGGTCTCCATCGTGAAAAGCAATGTTGGAATACTAGTCACCTTGCCGGAATCGTTCCTCTCCGAGAGAGAATATTGTAACTAGTTGAGAGAAGAAATGATAAATAGAGCTGTTTGTAATTGTAAAGTTCCAGATATTATGAAAGATACTATGTTTTCAATATTTTAATCAAGCTCTGAACAGTTAAATAAAATTATTGCTCGACAAGCATAGCATTTTCGATATGCAAACCCGACAACCGGTACTTAGTGTTTGTACAATGGAGAATGACAATTGCTGTATGATTATGAGTTTTGCGACGAAAATTATGGCATCAAATATAAGATTCTTAATAAAGTTAACGGTTTTATGCATTATTGAATGGCTGATATGTGTTTTCCACGCAGTGATTGTTTTAGTTTCAACATGGTCTCAGATCAAATCACTTGCCAGACAAGTACATCTCCGAAGCATTAATTTTGAAGTAGTCTCGAGTTCATAAACGAAGACTGGAAAGTATGTATATACCATGCATTTACTGAAGTAATCAATATAAAAGATAAAATTACTCACTTGGGGGTTTAAAGAGATCTAACGTACTGTTCTGTCGTGAAGTGGAAGACAGACAGTCAAACCAATAAAGTGAAGAGAGTAAATTATGATAGATGTTACGCGTAAAATTGTTTGTCATACCAAGAAATACTTGAAGCAAAGCAGTTTATTTGGTTAATGTTTACAGTTTATTTCATTAGCTTGAAAAATAAAATGCTTGTTACAGAAATCATTAAACAAACTATTATTCTTCTAATAAAAAGGAATAACAGTCATATTCATTATTTTCAACCACTGTCCGCATACCGGAGATGTCCGTACATTGATTTTTGCTATTAGTCTATGGAGTACACCTACACCTAAAACAGAAACCACGTCACCTTACCGAATAGATTGAACTTCCAGTTCAACTATAAAGATAACACAATTTATGATTGCTATACTCATTTGAGTGTGACTACACATATGCTATAGTAGTTGGCAAATCCAAAGTATTCATCTGAATGTAGTAATCGTTATTTATACTCCCTAAGCATATTACAGGATACACAGAAATTATATATACATATATAAATGGACAGGGTCGATTATTTTATGACGATTGAAGAGCACAACATTGCTTTGTGTTTATATTTCTAACTAATTAACCATATGCCTGTATGGACATAAATAATACAATAGGTTACATACACATATGTACGTTAGTAAACATATACATATATATCAATACATCGTACATCTATAGATACATAGATTTCTCAAAGATTAGTCATAAGCAGACGTGAACAGTCGAATAGTTTTATCCAGGATTTTTTAATAAAAATTGTTATTTTAGAAATACATTTTATTAAGTACTAATCCAGTAAAACGAATGCAAATTACATACGAACATTATAACAAACACATCAACACAAAAATAAGGGCCACCCTCAAGTTTGTTTATATTAAAAGACGACGTACACTTCAACTATGTAACTGTTATAATGGGAAAATAAAAATGTAAAAAAAGACCTTGAAAATATTAGGTTCTGAGATGTTCCCGACGATCCCATGTAATACACCCACAGTGACCGGATCTTCATCTTGTGTTTTGTTTGTAAACTATCCCATAGATGTATGAGGCGAATGTAAACTCGCCATTTTCATTATAACAATCACATGACTATACAGACAGTAACGTGATCAACATGTTAATTAGTAAGGTGCCCCCTTAGAGATTTCATTAAAAACTTATCTTGACTCAATTTTAGGAAAATACTTTTGTCTATAAAGTAATAATAGGCATAACTACAGAACTGTGCCCCCTCATCGACTTTGTTTCCTCATAACTTCCTTAAAAACGCGAAATTTTCAGATACGTTTTTGAGGGTAGAGGTTACGATTATCTTAAAACTTTGAAAAAAAAAAAAAGTTTTTTTGAGGTGTTTCGGATGATATTTACTCCAGTTTTCCAGAAAAATCTGCCAGCATAATAATCATATCTACTACAGGCACAAAGGTGAAAATATGTGGGAGGTGGTTAATCGGTTACATCGATTCCAATGCGCAACTGGATGAAATAAACATCAGAGATACTTTGCTAGTTTCAATTGCAGTGCCTATTTCCTTGATTTTTTTTTTCAGTTGTCTGGGTTCCAAACCTATCTTCTGCTGGAAATAGCGCATTGACCTAGACGGAAAGCAGCCGACCTCAATGAAGAATGAGGCCGCATGCCAACCCTTGACAAGGTTCTCGTCGACTGCGTGATGATATTTCGATTTCTTTGGTGGGGAATATCGAGTCTATCCTTCCAGGGCACTGTAGGTTCCACCACAGTTATTCTTTTTGTATTACTGGAGAGCTGGAACATGTCTGACCAGCATAATATTACCCCTGTCTCCCCTAGGAAGACTGCTCTGCCCCTCAGGTCCACTTGCGTTTCCCAGTCTGAGGCTGAACGGAAAATAGAAAATAGGTCCCCATCCATTGCTTTCGCCTTGGGAGCTTAGTCACCTTAATCGTAATCTATCCTCTATAATGTATCTCTGGAAAATTTAAAGTATGCTTTTCTAAGACGTACTTCTGTAGTCATGCCTTAATGAATAGATCTAGTATTTACTAATCAACGTGTCTATTATGTTCCAGAAAAGTGCCTTTTGAAGATAATATATCTGCTTAGATATAGTGCGTTTTCTTTTGCGTTTCATTGCTTTTATAGTTGATAGTTGGCCACAGTTCATCTGTGATCGAGCATACTTATGATTAAAGGCATCCATCTATGAATAGCCCATCCTTTCCTATGCAAAGTCAACCAAGAAACATATCATCCAATGGATCCTTCTATTACAGACTGTAGGGGGGAATATAGAAGAGATGTGGTTCCATACGTTATTTATACCAACTATTTTTGTTATCTACATCTGCTATTTCCACGGTTGGAATCTTGAAGAAGGAGTGGTCGTGGTTTTTCTCGTTTCTCTTCGACTTATCACCATAGATGTTCATAACAGGACTACTAGACTTTTGTTAGCTCAGTCCTCAGTGTTACTGGAAGATTACACAAAGTCTATACTCTGACAAAGAGCAACCATCAGATGAATACATACATACAATGTGTATGTTCGTCACTGTTCATACTGAAGTTGCCGATTCGTTTTCTTATTTCAAGTTAGTTAAGGGTTAATCAGTTTGTATAACCTAGCGAGAGAGAAAACAAACCAAAACAAAATTCACACTTATTTGTAATTTCAGCACCCTCAAGATTATTTCCCATAGCTCCTTTTTTGATACCAATTATACGTGACAGAATTCTTTCCTCATTTGTAAAATCCTGTCCACTGATTAAAGAAAGGTTGAGAAGACAATGCTTCGCCGATGACGACTAAATAGAACGAAACATGTGCTAAAGTGGCTGGCCAGATTAGATTTGCCATTGAGTATGAAAATTAAGAATTTTATGAAATCAAATTATTTTCTTGAAATTATCTTCATATTTTTTAGTGTTACTAGCATTGCTGCTAGTTTTTCGCTTTCTGTCTGCAACTAAACGGAAAATTTTAGTTCGTTGTAATTTTCGACATACGTCATTTAGTAGATTACAATTTGTCCAAATTACCTAAATCCATACCATTGGCTTTCCTTCAGCTTTTTGTGTATCATATTGATTCCAGATTTTTGCACAAGGCCAGCAATTTCGGGACAGGGGTAATCTCGATTACATCGACGCCAGTGCTCAACCGGTCCTTATATTATTTACCCTCGTCGGAATTTGAACTCAGAACATAAAGACGGACGAAATACCGCTAAGCATTTTGCTCAGCATGTAACGATTCTGCTAGCTTGCCGCCTTCTATTAATCACATCTGGAAGACGGCGAGTTACATAATTGTTGGCGTTTCAGACAAAATGCTTAGCGGCAACTTTGTCTTTCATCCTTTTGAGATCGATAAAATAAGGTCGATGTAATCGACTAACCCCTCCCCTTAAAATTGCTGGCTTTGTACCAAAATTTGAAACCATACTAAAACTAATCTGGTCTTTGCCTTTTGTCATTCACATTACTGGTTTTGAAATTAAATTATTTAAATCTGTGACAGAATGGGTAAATGGATATTGAATAATTTTGACTCGAGCGGGATTTAGACAAAGAATGTAAAGGGACATGACTCATGGCTTTATTCTAGCACGCTATCCCACTCTTAAAATAATACACGAATTCTTTATACTTTTTTCTGAAAAAAAAAAGAAAAAGAAACTATGGTAGGAAACTATGTTGCTTTTACTTTCAAGGGCTAACGCGGAAATTTTAGTGAAAAGTTTTCATTCGGGAATCAAAACGAAATGACAAGAAATAAAATTATCAGTTAAAAAGTTTTCTCTCTGAATTAAATGTTTGTGTATCATTCATTTAGTTAGGAACAGTCTTTAGCAGCTTGAAATAATTTTTTTAAATGCTAATGTCTCTAGTTAAACAATCCTTTTTCAATGCGACAGGTGTCAATATTTGTAGGTTTTCCCTTTAATACCTAATGCTTGACTTTGAAAATAAATATATGGCGATCCTTGAATGTAGAACTCAAGGACCGCCAATATAATAGTATTATGCACCTTTCTAAACTAGGAGGCCATCTAATGTACTTAGACGTTTAAGTCTGATCAGATGTTCCAGCTATAATCTCATACTATTTTAAAGCATACTGTATTCAATGTGTCTCTACTTTAAGCCATACGAAACTATCTATTGCATTGGCTCGAATGCTCATATCAGAGATGCCACGCCGGTGATTAATTCAAAGTCCATTCCCAAACAAAACTACTTTATTTGAGTCACTTGAATAGCTGTCAGAAGCTGCATAAAAGCAAAAAGAAAACACTTGACTTGTATTTATACTATAAATACTACAGCCGTATTGACATAACTGAATCCCACCAAGCACTTATTACCTACAAAAGCCTTAAGAATACCGGCATTTCGAGTCACGTTTTCCCGGCTAACCGAAATGCATGATGGGAAATGTTATAAAGTATTCTTTAATAAACATATCATTTATTTAATTATTGTATTTCAATTTTCATATAAGTTCAAAATATTTCTGAATTTAGATAGCTTTCTCAAAACACATTTGCTAATTTAAATTTGATAACAAAATAACTTCACATCCGGTCCGTTTTTGGTGACTACTACCCGCATTTTGGCGTGTTCAGTAAAACTTCGCGGTAAGTTTTACCTGTTTAGTACGTTAATTGGCCTGTTCACACCTATTATTCTCTTTGCATGATTACTTCATTTCCATTTCAAATTAATATTTGTATGATACAATTTTTACTCTATCCTTTTAAAGGCAAAAACCTAAAATTCACGTGTAGAATGTCTCCACGCTGCTTAACAAATGGCTGCCAATGGAAAACTGCTTCTTCATGTGTCATGAGTTTTCTTGTTGCTTTATTCTACAGACATTTTCCAAAGATTCACTATTAGAAATAATTTGGATGTCTATATTGAAATAACATTTATGCTATCTAGTTCTTAATTGTAAGTTTGGCCTGTCGATATTATATATTTTTATCATTTTGCCTCACTCCTACGTAATTTGAGACATCCATCATCAATTAAAATTTCTCTGATCCGTCCTGGAAAGTTTTGGGGAATAGGTAATAACCAAACCAAATGTTTATAGATGGAAACCCTTTTTTAGTTTATTAAGCCAATGACGTTTTTATTACGATATCAATGCAGAAATAATACTCAACTTGGTCTTCGATTTGCCATATGGAATTTCTGAACTATTAAATTTGATAACTTATTTAAATAGCAATTTGCTTCGAGTCTGAGTTGAAAAGATCACCAAAAAGGATAATCTAAAAATATAAATAAGTCAATTTACATTATAGTCTACCTATACCCACATTTCATTTATAGTGACTCCTTAAACAGCTGTTAAATCTGCAATTTTATTCCCACAAAGGTACCCGTTACAAATTGTTACGTACGATAAATCAGTGATAACTATGTTATAGCTACTGTAGAAACCTTTTATTTTAATATATTTGTTACTCACTAATATATTGCAAATTGTCAAATTATCTTCAAAGACCTTCTGATGAAAACATTTGTGTTCAGTATTGAAAGGTTAGATTCCAAGGGGAAACAGATGGTTGGATCTAGTTCGTATATCATCATTTAAAACGATTGATTGATGTCTTGGAGTTTCTGAGGCATCGCTTTTTGGATGTTAACGATTACTGATGTATCCATGTGTTTTTTTTTATATGTAATCCTCCCATACAAGTTTTCGTAGGTTATAGCTGTTGCACTGGACATTCAGTTGGTACTTATTTAAAGCCAGTTTAATCAAACCAAGGCGTGCCACAATCGAAGTATGGCACGATAGATCCTGGCTAGTGTAGCATCCTTACGATTCCATTACTATACCGCTATTTCTCTCGTATACATGGAGCTGTTTCTTTTTTCTCTAATTAAAATACACAGGCTGGTCATTTAAATGCCAAGTGAGCAAAGACAAAAGAAGAAAGGTTTGCAAATTTCTTTAGAATTAACCTGTAACGATTGATTCGACTCCGACAAACAGCTGGGATATACTTTCGTATAATTGACAGCTAAACTGGAGCCAGCCGTTCTTTTCTTTAAAATGACTAAAATGTAGTAGCGATATATTAAAAAAAAAGGTACTTCTGGGAAAAATGTTAGACATATTTATAGAGGTTCACTGATGGAGTTTACGACTTGGAATAATTGTTAATGTTTCGATTAGGTAATATATTTTTTGGCGACGCAGATTATTTGCACCTTTTTAATTTTTTGTTTAGCTCATTAATCATGAGTTTCGTATTCTGTTGGGCATTTCGTTTTAATTTTAGGAACTTACAAAATAAATATCTTGAAAATAGTTAACACGAGAAATACATTGGAAGTCTTCCAAATTTATGAATTGATTGCCTTAATTACTGCTTTGTTGCTCACTAGTGCAGACTTTCTAGGTTTAAAAGTTAGTAGCAAACCAACTCAGTTTCAAGAAGACAATAAAATTCCAAAGTGGATTATTTATTGATGATTGTGCCCATCATCACCTACACAAATGACCATTTACTTAGAAGAAATCAATTTAGTCTGAGTTGTGTGCTAAGATAATTGGTTTCTTTTCTTTGTGTGTGTGTGTGTGTGTGTTAATATTTTTTAATTATTAATCTAAAAGAAAGTGAAGAGCTGTTAAAATTCTTAGCACACCAGACAAAGTGCTTAGCAGCATTTCTTCTGGTTGTTTACATTCTAGCTTCAAATTCCATTCAAGTTGACTTCTTGGTGTCGTTTGGAGTCAGTGGAATGGACTTACACCCTTCTCTAAAATTACAGGCTTTGTGCTAAAATATGAAATCATTAACCTACAGATGTTTTGTGGAGCAAAATATTAATCATTTTCATGATCCTTTCTTGTCAAAATGGATTTCTTCTCCTTAATCTCTTTGAAGATATCTTTAATTCCTGGCAGTTGCTTTCACAATTTCTTGTATTTCTGTAAATTAATAAACAGTTAAATACTTATACTTCAACAAACTAATCAATTGAACTGAAAATGTCATTTTCAGTTTAGTTAATAATGGAAGCATTTTCTTAATCTGGGAAAATACATAGGAATTGACCTAACTTGAAATCAAAACACAGGTAGTGTTTTCTATGGCTGGATGCCTTTCCTAATGCCAAATCTCTAGGTCAAATGTTTAATGTTAAACCAGTCTTGAATTATGGCATGAAAGTCACACTTGCCTTGCTTGTGTATCAGTCTGTAATAATTTTCACAATGCAATTTTAGAACTGTTTGCTAGAAGACTTGCATAGTCTGTATGCTATGCATCAGTCATCCAGGCTCTAAATTATTAACCACAGTCAAAATATGAGGTATAATTTGCAAGCATAAAGCTCAAAAAAGTAATGAAAACTGAGCCCTCAATTTCTAGAATTTATATGGCTAACAATTTTTTTTTTCAAGAAAGTTTACAGATAAGACTTTGTTGTATCTTGGGAACGTCATTATGCCAATAATATAGATTAAAGAAAAGTTGATTTGCACTTATATGAAAATATTTGTAGAAAGAAATTTTCTTGGCTAAAGAGAAATTTGCAAAAATTCTTAATGGTGTTTGATTTGATTAAAATGTGGATCAGAAATCTTCAGGCAGTGGAAGTTTCAGCAAATGCCATCAGCACTAAATAAATTAATGATAACCATCATTTAAGTTAATGGTTTCTGGAAATTTTTCTCTATGCTGTTGAAATAACACTGCCTATATTTCAATTAGTTCTGAAAATATTTAACAATTTACTAAAATAATTTTTTCGTTATTAAGTTAGTATTTGAAGCACAAAATTAACTCGAAATTTTGATGGAAGGTTTTAAGTGATATTACTTTTAAAAGAGATTTATATTGTAGAATCAGGGGTGGACCCAGATAGGTTGGTATTAAAAAGGTTAATTGAATCTACTTTTGGATTGGTATTATTTTGTTAGCAGGCAACAGAACTGATCATCAACATTTTATATAATGTTTCCTTTTGTTTCAATTCATTGATTTAGGTTATGGGTTGTGCAAATGCAATATAAACCTGTCAGGTTAACTCTACTGCAAGCACATCTTAAATAACAAGTACATAAAAAGAGTAATTTAATATATTATTATTTTTCAGAAAATGTCGAAGTTTTACAAGATAGAAAATGAGACCGATAGTGAGAGCAGTGAAGAGGAGGTCATACCTCAACGTCAGGTTACAAAGTAAGTATTTTATTTTCATTAGTCATTATTGTAAAAGACAAAGATCTTTTGGTAAAGATCTTGGTAAAGACCAGTATTTTTTATGCTGGTTATTCTGTGTACCTCAGCTGTGGTAACCTTCCACTGCTAACAATTTCTCCTCAGTATGCATCATCCACTGTAACAGTCATCTCTGTACTTTGCCTGATGCAGTCTTATTTTTTTGCATCTCAACCTCTAGTGTTTTTATTTACTGAAGATTGTCTTCACTCACTGCCTGTTTCAAATATATCAATTATTGTATGCATCTGGACACAGATATATAATGGTATGGTTAAGAATTCTTGTTTAAATCTGTGTTGGTCCTGGGTTTGATTTCCACTGTGTAGTGCCTTAGGCAAGTCTTCTACCTCAGTCTTGTGTGGGTCAGAAACTTTTAGAAACAAACCATGGAAGCCTGTTGTGAATGTGTGTGTGTGTGATGGGAGTATATATGAACTGAAGAGCTACTCAGGCACCATGTCTATTTTGGCATGGTTTCTATGGCTGGATGCCCTTCCTAATGCCAACCACTTTACAGAGTGCACTGTGTGCTGCTATGCAGCACTGGCACAGGTGCTTTTTATGTGGTACCAGCACCCTCAGTTCAAATTCCGTCAAGGCCAGCTTTGCCATTCACCTTCCAGGATCAACAAAATAAGTATCATTTGAACACCAGGGTCGATTTAATCCATTTATTCCTTCCTCCTGAAATTGCCAGCCTTGCACCAAAATTTGAAGCCAAAAGTTAAATAATCAAAAGTAACTCCATCATTTAGATGACTCATGTGGAAAATCATTTTGTTCATCATCATTATCACCATTATTTAACATGTTTTCCATGCTGCATGGTTTGACAATCTGGCAAACTGCAGGGCTGCATTGAGCTCCAGTGTCAGCTCTAGCAGGGTTTCATCATCTGGATGCCCTTCTTAACATCAACTACTTTGCAGTGTTTACTGCTGTTTTATTCATCAAAAGGACCAGTATTAATTTCTTGGAAGTTTTTTTTCCTTTTCAACTTAATCTTTTCATCTTCATCTTTACTTAATGTATTCAGTGTTTTTTTTTTCGCATGAAAATGATATATTTATTTCACTTTTGTTTCTAGGACCTACCACTTCAGTGAAGAGGAAGAAGATATTAAAAGAGTGGTCCGCAGTGCAAAGGATAAGAGGTGAGTTTTACTTATAATCATCCAATTACTAAGGTTGTTATGTTTATTTTCTTAGATTTTACTCTTGAGACACATTTTTACTTGCAACTTTTTAGTGGTTTCATTAGTTTAAATCTAAATTTCTTGCTGAGATTGATAACCTTTAATTACAGTTTGTATTGAAACCCTTAATTTGCTTATAAAATTTCACTATTTGTAATTGTTTATTAGACGTAACTGCACTGTAAATAGATTTTTTATTTCCAATCATAAAATATACCATATTCAATGGTGTATAAGGTGCACTTTTCTTTTCAAAACAATGTCCCAAAAAATACATCCTGGGTCCTATACACGAAGTTATGTCTATATTACATGTTTTAATGCACTACAAACTTTTGTTTTTCCTGAATGTGTGTTGCTGAAATCCTGATGAGTCTAAAATGCCCATGGATCTTTTATACCATCAAATACAGTAGTTAGTATTGCGTTTAGTGTGTAAAATTTCTGAAACCTAGAATCTTTACCCCTTTTCCTTTTGTTTGGATTATTCTGGGTGCAGTTTTTTTCTTCGTGTCACTAACTAAACCAGTTGGGGATCACTGATAAAGTTATGAAGGGAGTTAAGTAACTGATTGAAATTAAATTTTTATTTTAATTAATGTCATAGTTGAATTAAAACACCATTTTCTCTGCTACTGAATTTTTGTATTTTTCATCATGAAACAAACAATTTTGTAATTCCAATTATTTGTAATCTTATTTTATTCATATTGTTAATCACTTATTTAAAGTAAAAAACGATTTGCAATAGACATTTAATATTTGATTTATTTTTCAAACATAAAATTATTTTTAGTTTAGATTTTATGATCAAGTTTTAAAGTAGCTTCAGTTCAAGTTTTTATTAAATTTAAGACTTTGTGAAGAGAATAAAATGAGTTATTGTGTAAGGAAAATTTGTTTCTTTGACACTGAAATTATAAGTATTTGATATATTTTGTTTTTTTCTTATAATTATTGGGCTTACAACAATAATAATCATAAAAACTTTTAATGAATTGAAACAAGATTATTCTACTTGATAAATAGATGTAGACAGAAAGTAAATTAATGGATAAAAATTTTAAAAATTGACTGTTGTAAGAAATCTTGGGAAAGGAGTTGCTGAGATTTTGTGAATCTGGTCAGTATTATTCATGATGATTATTAAGTATATAAATACTTCACCGGTCCTTGATTTTACTGATTCCGACGAAATGAAAACCCCCGAATCATCCCAATGTGATTTGAACTTGGAGTGATTCATTGTTTTATTCATGTTTTTCTTTGTTCTTTTGTTTTACTAGGTTTGAAGAGATGCAAAATGTTATTCGTCAATTAAGAAATCATAAAAAAATCAAAGATATGTCTAATGTATTGACGGGTATGTATTATTTTTTAATAATAATCATAATCCTTTCTACTATGGGCACAAGGTTTGAAATTTTGAGGGGAGGGAGATAGTTGATCACATCGACCCCAGTGTTTGACTGGTACTTAAGACCCTGAAAGAATGAAAAGCAAAGTTGACCCCAGTAGCATTTGAACTCAGGACCTAAAGATAAGAGTGTGTGTGTGTATATTAGTGTAGGATGAATATAAATTGGTGCATTGTACAAAAATACCTTGCAGTTTTAGTTCTGACTGGAGTTGTTTTATCCTTTCATTTTAAGAGTGACTTAATTTTTAGTCTATGAGATTGATAAAATAGGCATCAAGTAAGGTTATGGGTTGATATATAAGTGAGACTAAAGCCCTTGGTAATGGGTGTAACAGCATCACTGCCACTTCCATGTCTTCCTTCTCCAAATTGTCTCTAGCTAAATTGTCATTTAGCTTTTACTCTGCAATCATTAACCCTTTCGTTATTGTATATATTTTGAGATGCTCTGTGTTTCTTTCAATTACTTTAAATATGACAAAGAATTTAGTAAAATAACTTAGTTATCATTCAGCTAGTGTTAGGAACATAAATTGTGACTAATGTTTGGTGGAAGATTATAATTCAAAACTTATGACAAGACATTTGTACTCAGAACCAGAGCCAGTTTCAGTCGGGTTGGTAACAAAAGGGTTAATCCCTAATTTTATGATCTTTAAGTATATTATTCATTGGAGAAAAGACCTAACATTCACAACTCTGTGTGTCTTGTTTGTTGGTGTACTTAGACATTTATCTTGTATTATTTGATAAAAAGAAATATTTTTAATGCATTAAAATGTTTATTTTTTTTCTTTTAGATTTTGAAGCTCTTACAAAAGCTTTTGAAAAAGCTAAAAAAATTGTTGACATTGAGGGAATGCCAAGATTTTACCTCCGATGCCTTGTAGAATTAGAGGATTTTGTTAATGAGGTATGTTCTTTTTTGCTTTGAATCTTTTTTATACAATGATCTGTTTTTAAAGCTGTGGTTCTGGACCATTTTTTTGCCTGTAAACCCCCTTTCATTCCTATTTTTACTCTTCTGGCCCCTCATAACTATTCAATGTATATATATTAAAAAAATTCCTACTGTATTTTTATGATTCTATTT
Source organism: Octopus bimaculoides (assembly GCF_046866305.1). Taxonomy (NCBI): domain Eukaryota; kingdom Metazoa; phylum Mollusca; class Cephalopoda; order Octopoda; family Octopodidae; genus Octopus; species Octopus bimaculoides. The sequence goes on from NC_142933.1 coordinate 98,549,933, forward strand.
TTGTGGGGAATTATATAAAAAAAATTAAAATATTTTGTGTATGGTAGAAGTAAAAGCAATTCATTGCACATAAACTTAAACAAAATCTTATATGATCCCCACCAAGGGCCATCTAGACCCTGGTTGAGAACCACTGCTCTAAAGGATATATTATTTTAAAATTTGTTTTTGACTGTTAGCTAGCTTTTATTCTGAAATCTTAGGAGAGTTTTACAAGTCATTATTTCAAACGTTACAAAAATCATTATAGATCTTTGAATTTTAATAATTAGATGCTGAAATATGGCTTTTGGTAAATTTCAACAATTAGAGAAAGCAAAAAATTCTCTTTTCTATTCTGCATTACTCATTTAACCCATTACCTACCAGTGATCTCATATGAGATCAAATTTCGTAATTATCTGTCAATATTTACACATATCTAACCTTTTTGCTATATCTACTAGGTATATTTCTCTGATATTTAAATGAGGTTTGCTAATTTTTCACCCAATACCTCACTTATTTCTATTTAAAATGTTATTTTGATCATTCCAGCGTGTTTCTAAGGCTGTTTTATGCTAGAAATCAAAGTTTCAAAAAAAAATTTCAGTTAATAGAATTATGGGAGGTAATGGGTTAAATGTGAGGAATATGTAATTACAGGTCGTTTGAGGCAGATTGGGAATGGAAGTGTTAATGTGACTGAAACCCTGGGAGAAGGAAATTTTTGAGGTGTTTCTCCTTACCAGAATGTTTACACATGTTACGAAAATTCCATCTATCCATGCATCCATCTTAGGCCACTTTTCTGGGGGGGGTAAAATCCTGGGTACCTCACCACTATTGGGTCCTATGAGAAACAACTGTCATTGTACTTTCTGGCTGGATTCCCAAATGAAACCAACTGAGACTGGATATTACCCAACCATCTCCTCCGTGGTCTATTCCTAGTTGGCTTGGCTTGAAGAGAGTCCATTTTGCTATTCTTTTCTGTGTTGTTCTAATCACATGTCCATAGTGAAAATTGAACCAGAAAATCTTCAGTATGTATTTTTTGCTTTAACCCATTATCATTTAAAATGGCCATATCCAGCCCACCTGTTTTATGTTCAAACTGGCCAGATCTGGCCTCTCACACCCACCCTAAAATATCATTCTAAGAATAAACGATTGATGCAGTAATCTATTTTGCACCATCAAAATCTCAAAACTACAAGATAATAACACGATTAATTCAAAACAAAAGGAATAATTAAGCATTACGTTTGACAGAGTAATATGAATGCTAAAGGGTTTGCTTGAAGTAATAAAATATGTTTTCTGTTTTTTACAGTGTTGGGAAGATAAAGAGGGAAGAAAGCAGATGAGCAAAAACAATGCTCGAGGGTTGACCACTCTTCGTCAACGTCTTCGGCGTTACAAACGGGACTATGAAGAAGAGATCACAAAATACCGAGAGGTATGTTAGCACAGCTTTGTTTTTTGATTATTTATTGGATTTGTATTTTTTTTTTTCAATCAGCCATTCAGAAAATTAGTTATTTTGACATGGCTTCTGATTGTACATCATACGTTTGGGGGGAAAAAAGTTTTCTTTTTGTCATTTAAAAGAAAAATTCTTTTATCTTTTCCAGAATCCAGATGAAGGAGATGAATATGATGAAGGTTCTGATGTTGGAGATGATGACGATGATGATGATGGTAAGTTTTTTTTCTTAATTAATTTGTATATGTATGAGATACAACTTTTTTTGGCTTGATAACCATTGCTTTAAGCCTTTAGCATTCAGATTACTCTATCATATGTAATGCTTCCTTATTCACATTGATGTGAATTAGTCATGCATTTCAATGATGTGATTTTTTTTTATGAATAATATTGTAGGGTAAGTGTGAGAGGCCAGAGATGGTCAGTTTGAACATAAAACAGCTAGAACATTTTGGCCTGTTATGGCCAGTTTAAATGCTAAAGGGTTAAGAAAACTTTTGAATGCAGTCTAATGCATTATCTTGTAGCTTCTAAATTACAAAGATGTGATTATTTTTAATTTTTAGAATGACATTGTAGGGTAGGTGCAAGAGGCTGGATCTGGCCAATTTGAACATAAAACTGGAAGAATATTTAGGTCAGATATGACAGGTTTAAATGCTAAATGTGGGTTTTAACCCATTTGACACCAACCTGTCTGATGCTGCACTTGGTTCTATGATACAAACTTCCTGTTTCAAAACGGTCTAAATTAAAACCTTCCATCAAAATTCTGTGATAATAGATACTTTACTAAATTCTTCATTATTTTCAAAATTAATTGAAACAAAAGCAGTGTATTTCTCCAGAAATATGGTAACAGAAGGGTTAAGCATTATGGAGAGTCTGCAGTTGTTCAGTATTGTAGTATTTTCTGATTCTGTATAGGAAGCATAATATTTTGGATACATATTTGTACATGAGGCAAATTTCTATGAATTGGTATAAAATATCACAGCACAAAGCCTAGTAAGTGTTGTGAATTTGAGGGTTTTGTGTTCTACAAGAATAAAGAGGGGATAGTACAAGACTGCTCTTATTTAAAAAAAAAAATTTTGTATATAAATGATGATTGAATCTTTGTGTAATGTCAGCATTGCAGGACGTTTCTGAGGTCTTTGTTCATGAAAGTTGTGCTGGTAAAGCATCGACTTGAACCCTGGCAGCCTGGGTGAAAGCCAGGAATCCTAACCACTAGACCGCATGGGATGTGTTACACTATTGTAAACTTAAACTTTGCAACTGTTTCTCTGCCATTCATTATTACCTAATGATCTCAATATTACTCAGTTAACATTATTTTGTGAAAATGCCTATAATATTTATTAATAATTCGTTTCTGTAGATAATTCTTTGTCTGGAGATGATGATAAGATGTTGGATTTTACTCGGAAAAGTGATCACGAAGCTATTAAACCCAAGGTAGGTCAATTATTTGTGTTGTGTAATTAAAATGCTTCAGTGGATGACCCTTCCACAAAATTTACAGAAGGACTTGGCTATTGTTATAAAGTGTTATATAATGGGTAGTGGATTATCAGGATCAGCATTAAGAAAGGTATCCAGCTGTAGGAGCCATGCCAAAACAGATAATTGGAGCCTGGTGCAGCTCTTCAGCTTGGCAGCTCCTGTCAAACTGTCCAACCCATGCCAGCATGGAGAACAAACGTTAAATGACATTGAAGTGAGAGCTCTGGACAAAATGCCTAATGGTATTTGATCCGGCTCTTTATGCTCCCAGGTCAAATTCTGCTGATGTCAACTTTTCCTTTCTTCTCTCCGAGGTTGTTAAAATAAAGTACCTGTCGAGTACTAGAGCTGATGTAATTGACTAACTCCCTCCCCTCAAAACTGCTGGTTTCGTACCTAATTCAGGAATAATTATATAATTGGCTATTTAGGAAAAAAAAAATACTGCCACTTACTGAAAATCAGTATGAAAATAATTGAATCTAGTTAAAACGTTTTCAAGATTAATGAAGCCAAACCATTTTTCATCATAGAGAAGAGACAGATCAAAATACATGTTGAGAAAAACACGAGCAGTTAAAAGTGAGAGTTATGCCTTCTTAGTAAATTGTTTAGAGCAGTGATTCTCAGCCAGGGTCTATATGGTCCCTGAGGGTCCATATAAGATTTTTGTGGTCCACATAGCAAAATAGCAAATTGGGTTCCACAATAGTGTTTTTAACCCTTTCATTACTGTATTTATTTTGAGATGATTACTTTATATATAACAAAGAATTTAGTAAAATAACTTAGTTATTATTAAGCTAGTGCTAAGAACGTATTTTGTGACTAAGGTTTGGTGGAAGATTTTAATTCAAAACTTATGAAAACATGACATTTGTAGTCAGGGCCAGAGCCGGTTTCAGCCGGGTGGGTAACAGGGGTTAAGGGGCTCCTGGAAAATTTTTGCTTTATGTATTGGTATTTATTGCAAGAAACAACCAGGTTTCTTTCTCTAACAATTTCCATAGCACACGTTAATGTGTGAAAAACAAAATAGGAATTTCGAAAAAGTTTCTGTAACACTAGTTTTTAAGCATTGAATGACTATGGGGGTCCACCAGAATAAAATAGTAATCAAAGGGGTCCATAGATAAAAAATGGTTGAGACTTTTAAAATGTTTTACCAGTTATTTTCTGAACATGTTCACACATTGAATCTAATGTGTAATAGAACTGTTATCTTTTATCATTTGTCTTTTACTTGATTCGTTCACCGGACTGTAGCCATGCTTTGAAGGGTTTAGGCAAATAGATCAATCCCTCTACTTAATTCTTTGTTCGGTACTTATTCCATTTGATCACTTTTGTCAAACCACTAAGTTACAGGGCTGCAAACTAATTGAAACCAGTTGTGAAGTGATAGTGGGGGACAAATACAAACACACACGCACACACACATACACACACACACACACATGAATATACATGTATACAACAGGCTACCACTCAGTTTCTAATTTCTTTTACTACCCACAAAGAGCTAAACATAGAGGGGACAAACAAGAACCGACAAAGGGATTAAGTCAATTACATCGACCCCAGTGTGTAACCAGTACTTAATTTATCGACCCCGAAAGGATGAAAGGCAAAGTCGACCTCGGTGGAATTTGAACTTAGAACGTAGCGACAGACGAAAAACTGCTAAGCATTTTGCCTGGTGTGCTAACGTTTCTGCCAGCTCGCTACCACTCAGTTTCTGTCTACCAAATTCATTACCAAGACATTGGTCAACTTGAAGCTATAGTAGAAGACACTTGCTCAAGGTGCAGTGTTGTGAGACTGAACCCCAAAACCACATGGTGGCATAGCGAGCTTCCTAACCATACAGCCAAGCCTGTGCCTGGAGTAATGTTTCAACTTTGAACAAACAACTTGCAAATGCAAGTGTTACCAGTTGAAAGCTCTGCATACCAGGTACTAGCAAGTTTACGGGGGTCATCAGGAGAGAATGTGCACTGTTTCAGGGTCTTCCTCTTGATGGCTGAATAATTTGTTCAACAAGTGAAACTTTTGCTTTTGTTTTGTGCTTTGATATTCCTTGCATACCAATTGATTAATTAGCTATCATATAATATACAGTTCAATTTTTAATTAATTCTCCTATTTTTAGCAAGAGTCTTCTTCAGATGATGATGATGATGAATGGAGCGAATACGGTTCAGATGAATCTTCATCAGATGATGACGACTATGACCATATTGCTGCTTCCTTCTTGAAAAAGTAAGTCTTTCTAAAAATAGATTTTTTTTTCTTTTTTTTTTTTCAATTTAATATGAAATATTCTAATTTAAAAGTAAGATATTAGTTTCTTGGAGATTAGCATAACATGTGAAAAAAACCCAAAAAAACCTAGCTTTGCATATCTTTAAATTATATTTAAATTGACATCAAGATAGTATTTTATTTTAAAGTTATTATCTTCCTTGTTGGTTTTACAATTGGCACCCAAATTCTTGGATATTAATCCCTGAAGTTTCAGTATAATTTTTCCTGTAATTTCTGTTATCAGTTAAACATTGCGAAAGAATATTCCAAACTTCAGTCTAAGTTACCCCCTTTTATATTCAACAGTAAAGAACACTTATGAGAGCCGAACAGCAAAAGGTTTTCATAGAAACCCAAAGACACCTGCCTCTGGCAAGTGTTTTGACCCTCAACTGCTTACACTCTAAGGCAGCGTTTCTCAACCGGGGTTCCCTGGAACCCTAGGGTTCCACAAAAGGTTCCTAGGGGTTCTGCGAGAAAGAGAGATAATCTAATGCTAATTTCATGATTGTAATATTACTACACATGCACAACATATTGGTTATTGTAATATTGTAATATAGACATCATCCTATCTAACCTATTATGTTATCAAAAAAATATATCAACCATATATATTTATATATATATATATATATATATATATATATATATATATCGTCCAACCCATGCTAGCATGGAAAGCGGATGTTAAATGATGATGATGATGTATATATAATGTGATATTTACCAAGTGAACTACAATGAAAAAATATGAGAAAGATAAGGCATGTAATTTTTTCTGTGCAGGGGTTCCTTGAGACATGTAATTCATTTTAAGGGTAAGAGGGTTGAGAAACACTGCTCTAAGGGGACTGGGTCACATCCTGGCCATGGCTCCTGGATACTCTTTTGCAGCCACTTCTGTGCTATTGTCTATGTTGCAACCCTCCTGGATGGTAAAGGTACCCCAGAGCCAAAGTATTTTAGGTGTTGTGATCAGTTCAATCTAAGACACCAATTGACTGTAGGGTAAATTATGCCTTTTGAAATTCATTTCCATTCCTCCTTGGCCTGATCCAGTTGGAACTTGTCTCTGCTGCTTCTGCTATTGCCTTAAGAGTTCTGGTTTTCTTTCTCTCAGGAATTGAGAGCCACTTAAGATGATCATATGCAGATTAATCCCCAACCCCTCTTGCACCCACCTCTATGGTGAGGACAATGGTTTGGAAGCCAGATTTTCTCAATCTGATGGTTAGACTGTCATATTTTTCAGTCTTTTAGATCTGGGCTTCCTCCATTCTGCTTTCACAATGAGTTCAATCAGAATCACTCGTTTTGATGTATGGTGAGTTAAGAATATTGTGAGCAGTGTAAATTTTGTTGGAGTAAGTGATGTAAACCTTTTACAATTTGTTGATATAAGAGAACGGAGCGGTTTAGTGAAGTAGCTGAAGATTTGTTGGATTGACAGATAAATTCACTCTAGGTATGGCATGGAAACATACAGAATAAGATTTTAATATATGTCAATAATTTATGTAAAAAAATTTATTTGTAGATTTAACTCTTTAGCATTTAAACTGGTCATATCTGGCCCAAATATTCTACCTGTTTTATGTTCAAACCAGCCAAATGCGACCTCTCGCACGTACCATACAATGTCATGCTAAAAATGAGTAATTATTGGCACAGGTGTGGCTGTGTGGTAGGAAGCTTGCTTCCCAACCACATGGTTCTGGATCAGTCCCATTGCATGGTACCTTGGTCAAGTATCTTCTACTATAGCCTTGGGTTGATCAAAGCCTTGTGAGTGGACTTGGTAGACGGAAACTGAAAGAAACCTATCGTGTATATATATATATATATATATATATATGTGTGTGTGTGTATGTATTTATGTGTGTGTGTGTTCCTCCTACCATCATTTGACAACCAATGCTGGTGTGTTTAGGTCCCCATAACTTAGTGGTTTGGCAAAAGAGACCAACAAAATAAATACTAGGCTTACAAAGAATAAGTCCTGGAGTCGATTTCTTCGACTAGAACCCTTTAAAGTGGTGCTCCAGCATAGCCACAGTCAAATGACTGAAACATGTAAAAGAATAGAGGTATATCAAAATCTCAAAGCTGTGAGTCAATAAGCATTAGATTCAACAGAGTTATTTGGATGCTAAAAGTGTTAATGGCTTTAATATAATTTTCTTTGTTTAAGTAGTGTACATATGCGTTTTTCATAGGCCAAGTGCTGAAGGCAAAAAAGAAGAGAAGAAGAAAAAGAAGAAATACAAAGCAGCCAAAAAGACTGAAAATGAAGATGAAGGTGAATGGGAGAAAGTGAAAGGTGGCATTCCACTGGTTATGGTAAATACTGTTCTTCTCTGATTGCTATATTCACTTTTGTTTGCCGAAAGGAAATATTTTAACTATACACCATCAACATTTTCATGGATTTAATTTTAAAATATTGAATTAAAATTTAAGAATTTGATGAAAAATACAAAGAATCTCGGTTATTATTGCCAAAGATTATTATTATTATTATTATTATTATTATTATTACTACTCAATTGTCCCATGGAAACATCATTGTAGAAGAATTTTTCTGTGTGTTATTGATTGGCCTTCATTGAACAGATTTATGATCAAAGGCCTTCCAGCCATGATCATCCCATCTTTTTCAGGTGTGTTCTGGATATTTTCAGTATATTCTTTTTTTTTTTTAAGCTAGGCGGGTGTAATTTGAAGGGGATTTAGCTACTGTTTCTAATATGTCAAGCAGCTGCTTAGGGGTCCATGGGCAAAGAGTAGTTGAGAAACATTGGGATAGAGTATGGAGGCAGCTCAATTTGACAGGAGCTAATCGTTCTCCAAGCTACTTATTGGAGGGGTTAGACTTAGCATTACAAGCTAGTGAAAGTCGTCAATTTTCAGTATAACAACTACAGTACTACTTTGTGGCAGTCATCTATCTACTTAACCAAGTAACAGGCATAATTTGATGCCAGTGACAAAGTAACTGATGTTGGAGTTGGCCCCTCCATTTCTATATCAACTTGTCCATCTGTACTTCCACCCAAAAGAAAGCCATGCAGCTATAATTGTTCGGCAAGTAGTCACCAACTCATTCAATCCCTGGCCCCAAATCTGCCTTCTTACTCTCCTTTTTCTACTATCACTACAATGGCCTTCTCTCCCTTGTAGCTAATTACTTGCACACCACCAAAGCCTACCTGACCTATTTATCTCCATTCAGCCCCAGTTCTAATTACTATGTTAATTCCTTTCACCTCAGAACATCAACCATCTGGAAAATCCTTCCTGTCTGTACTTTTCTCAGCAGTTATTAACTTGTGCTTTTTAAAGTGATAGACCTGAATATTTTATGTCCTTCAATTTTACTCCTATGAATAGTGAAATGCACAGTGGTATTTTATGCATTGTGGAGGCGCAGTGGCCCAGTGGTTAGGGCAGCAGACTCACGGTCATAGGATTGCGGTTTCGATTCCCAGACCGGGCGTTGTGAGTGTTTATTGAGCGAAAACACCTAAAGCTCCACAAGGCTCTGGCAGGGGATGGTGGCGAACCCTGCTGTACTCTTTCACCACAACTTTCTATCACTCTTACTTCCTGTTTCTGTTGTGCCTGTAATTCAAAGGGTCAGCCTTGTCACACTGTGTCACGCTGAATATCCCCGAGAACTACGTTAAGGGTACACGTGTCTGTGGAGTGCTCAGCCACTTGCACGTTAATTTCAAGAGCAGGCTGTTCCGTTGATCGGATCAACTGGAACCCTCGACATAAGTGATGAAGTGCCAACAACAATATTTTTTGCATTACATTGTAGTTATTTTATTTCTTCATCTATTTAATCTGTTTAATGTTTTAAATAACTTCCCATAGTCCTTATTACAGTGCTCAGATTTCAAGTATTAAAGTTTATTGATGACTTCATTATATATTGAATTTATTCAAAAATTTATTTTTTTTGTCCCCTCTTCTATTTAACTGTAGGAAAAACCCAAGATGTTCAGCAAAGACACTGTGATCAACCATGAGGCCGTTATGAAGAAGTTAACTGAAATTATTTCCGCTCGTGGAAAGAAAGCCACAGATCGTAGTGAAATGATAGGCATTCTCGAAGAATTGCTTACTGTATCCGAAAACAAGAATCTTGGTCCAGCCATGGCATCTAAGATTATATTTGCAATTATTTCTGCTATATATGATTACAACCCCAATATAGCTACTAACATGAAGCCAGAAATGTGGCAAAAGTAAGCTTCTTTTCCTTTTTTCAAGTCCTATTCAATTATGGAATTTTATTATAAAATGTTCTCTTTGGTATTTTTATGTTTTCCAGGAATCTTTATATTTCTGGAAGATTTTTATATAGATCTCAGCTCTATTATAATGTTTTGTAGCTTTCCAATTATACTTTTAGCAGCACTCAAAATAGAAATGAAATGCTAACCATTTATGCTTCTAGACACAGGCATAGCATTGTGGTTAAGAAGCTTACTTCGAAACCATGTAGTCTTGAGTTCATTCCCACTGTGTTGCACCTTGGGCTATGCACCCTGGACTATATTTTATTGCCAGTTTATGAAGTTTCATTTCCAGAAGACTAAACTGATTAAATTTTAGTAAAAGGTTTTTGAGTATAAAAATAGAAGTTTTCCTGAAAAATAAAAAAAATATTTTAAAATCAAGAATTTGCTAGGTATCACATACCACAACATGTAAAACTTGGTAATTAAAATGATTTTTTTGTAGTTTCAATAGTGTTACCTTGAAAAAAAAAATTTTTATATTGTTGTTTGATACATTTATGAATAATAATAATAATAATAATAATGATGATTAATATCTTCTAATTAATTTTATTTCTATTTTAGCTGTTTGTCATATGTAACTAAACAATTAGATCATCTTATTGAAAATACTGATATATTAGTAAGCGAGAATATCCCAGAAGACAGTGAAAATATGGAGGTTAGTATTATTGTTAATCTTGGTTAACCATTTTAATGTATGGGTCTTGTAAAGACAGTGAGCTGGCAGAATCATGAGCACACCACGTAAAAATGCTTAAAAGAAAGAATAACGAACTGTAAATAATAGTTTTCTTTGAGACTTTCTGGCAGATAGAATTGTTAGAGGATGAAACAATGCTATTTTTTTTTGTCTTTTTTTCAGACTTCACCCTACCGTGTTCGTGGTTGTATCTTGACAACTGTAGAAAGGATGGATGAAGAATTTAGGAAGATGCTTCAAGGCTGTGATCCTCATAGTACAGATTACATTGAAAGGTGAGCTCTATAGACATGTGGAACATATTTTATTTATTATGTTAACTGTGTTGCAGAAAACTTGCAGCAGGAGTTAAAAATCCTATAAAATCACGGGATTAAGTGAATGCTTAAGTAATGTATTTCATGGGTTCAATCCCACTGCATGGCACCTTGGGCAAGTGTTTTCTGCTACAGCTCCATGCTTGAATGGATTTGGTAGACAAACTGAAAAGAAACCTGTCATGTGTGTGTGTACACCTTGTATCAACATCACATGATGGTTGTAAATGAGCTTCAAGTGATGTTTGTTTCCAACAAACATGTCTGTTTCCAACAAACATGTCTAGCCAAGAAGAGATATTAACTTCTTTGGATTTAGGTGAGGGTTGGCAACAGGAAGGACAACCGGTCATAGGACATCTACCTTGACAAATTCTATCTGACCCATGCAAGCATGAAAAAGTGTACATTAAAACAATGATATAGTGTTTGTGTGTGTGTGTGTGTGTGTGTGTGAGACTATTCAATGTTGTTGGTACTTTTGTGAATGACTTGTCGGCTCACTTTGTTCCTTCAAAGCCATGTGGAAGAAAGAATCCTTTACATGAAAAACCATGAAGGGTAGGTGTGAGAGGCTAGATCTGGCCAGTTTTAACATAAAACAGGTAAAATATTTGAGCTGGGTATGGCCATTTTAAATGCTAAAGGGATATGTTCCATATACCAGCTAAGTTATGAGTGTTATTTTATGATGCCTTAATAGGTGTCGAGCTTGCAGAAACAGCATGCTGGGCGAAATGCTTAGCAGTATTTTATCTGTCTTTACATTCTGAGTTCAAATTCAAGGTCGATTTTGCCTTTCATCCTTTCGGGGTCGATAAATTAAATACCAGTTGTGTACTGGTGTCGCCTAATTGACTGACCCCCTTTCCAAAAATTTCAGGCCTTGTACCTAGAGTAAAAAGGGATATTCTTAATTATTTTCGAAATCTGAATGAACAAAGGCAATGTTTTTCAACAGAAATGTGGTAATGAAAGGTAACACCTATTTACTCTTGTATTATATAAGAGTGAATTTTTAAGGCAATTTTTCATTGAAATTTTAGGTTGAAGGATGAACGCACTGTGTGTGATATTATCGAGAAACTTCAATCTTATTTGGAGAAAAATGAAGTTCCTACCAAAGAAATTTGCCGGTGTTACCTTCGTAGAATTGAGCACATGTACTACAAGGTAAGGTTTTTTTTCTTTTCCTTTTTATTACTTTTTAATGTGAAGCAGTTTGGAATAAGAAGTGTTGAATTGTACCATTATTTGTTTAAACAGTACCTCAGTGGTTCTTAAAAGTAGTTGTTATACTTAGCACCTACCTAAGTGGCAAGTGAGACATCATGACTAAACTAACTTAACATGGATGATAATTTATAAATTTTACTCTAAAAATGGATTGGATAAGCTTTTAACAGTGAAATGATAAAATGAATAAAGATAAAATTTGTAAATTTGCTTTATACATTGTAAATTAATGACTTCCCTGTGCCTGATGAGATCTCATTTTATCTTAATAGCCATTACTGGTTTTATCATGTATAATATAATTACTACCATAGGTAGAATTTAGTATGTTAATTATGTTACCTATCACTCCCTCTGACACACCCAGTGCCTCCTTGGGAGCGGTGTCTTCAACATTGAGAACCTCTGCAGTAAATCATGGTAATATTACTGTCATGTGATTTGTTTAACTTTCATACATGGGGACTGCTATGAACAATATTCTGTTAATGTATAAGTAACTGAGCCTATCATGTAAATAATCTTCTATTAAAATAATATCATTTGACAGCAGAATGAAGTGAATTGTCATGTATTGTATTGTTATTTTTTTATTTTTATAACAGACTGATACTTACAAAGGCAGCGGTCAAGCAATGGATAGATTATGTAAGTACATCTATGTGAAAGATTCCACTGACCGTCTGAGAACCAGAGCTATTTTGTACCATATATATTTCCATGCTATCCATGATAGATGGTATGAGGCCCGTGATCTGATGATGATGTCTCATTTGCAAGACACTATTCAACATTCAGATATTCCAACTCAAGTAAGTGTTGTTATTTTTTTTACTCAGCTATTTTACTCCGAAGGTGATGAGCTGGCAGAATTGCTAACATGCTGGGCAAAATGCTCAGTGGTATTTTATCTGTCTTTACTTATGTTCTGAGTTCAAATTCCACTGAGGTAACTTTGCCATTCATCCTTTTGGAGGCTGATGAAACAAGTACCAGTTAAGCCCTGGGGTCAATGCATTTGGCTTGTCCTCAAATTTCAGGTTTTGTGCCCAGAGTAGAAAGGATTAATATCATTATTTTACCCAGAAGGTGGTGAGCTGGCCGAACTGTTAGCATGTTGGACAAAATGCCTTGTAGCATTTTTCTGGCTTTTTGTTCTGAGCTCAAATACTACCAAAGTTGACTTTGCCTTCCATTCTTCTGGGGTTGATAAAATAAGTACCAGTCAAGTCCTGGGGTTGATGTAATTGACTTGCTCCTTCCCTCAAAACTATTAGACTTGTGCCTAAAGTAGAAATAATTATTTTACTCATTAAAACTCTTTGTTCATAACTTTTGGAATCTATATTCTAGATCTGTATGAAATGGCCAAAAGATAGGAAAAAAAAAAAAAAAAAGGCTAACAAATTCTGTCAATGAATATAAGCATAATTTTAATTGTTTTTTTTTTTTTTTATTTAAGCAGGAAAATAAAAATGATAGGTCATATTGTTTTTGAAATTATTAAAAAAAATTTCGTCTACTAGCTGACATATAGTAACATTTTATGGTATCTTTTGGTGGTGGTTTTGTTTAGATGTAGATATTGAGTTTTTCTGAAAGCAAGTTTGAAAAATAATCAGTAGACTATGGTACTTCCATTTCATTTTCCCAATCTTCAGTTTTGTAATGTTGGCCAAATAAATAATATTACTCCCAGTATTATGGTAAAAAGAAGGAAAAAAGCTCTAACTCTTTATTTTGATTATTTTGAATTGGTGTTTTAGCAATTGAATGATAAATATTCTGAGTTTCTTAAACCTTCACATGATGCAGCTTTATTAGGGTGTGATAAAAGACCTTCCCATAATCATCATTTCGATAAATTTTTCAACAGCAAACGCTGTGTGCACTACTCTAAACCTTGACGAGAACTATAGAAAAAAAACAAAAACGTAAATAAAAGAAAAACCCATGATACTTTTAGCTCCATAGAAACACTGTTGCCACCTAACTTGGCTGGGTAAATAAAATAGGGGAAATGTTTCGGATCTAAGGGAGAAAACTCTTCAGTATATATGTAATTGTAGCCACTAAACTATAGAACTATCAGTCAAAGTTTGTATGTGATAGTTGGCCACATGCTATGTAGAGTATCAATCTGAAAACATTGTTATTAGATTTGAGGGTTTTACTTCACAGTTGCATTTGGAAGGGCATCTATTGATATCCTTTCAAATATAATAATGTTATATTAATAACAGTATTATAATAATATTGAGAACTATATAAAACTTTTGGGATCTATTTCAAAACGGGGGCACCAGTATTTTCTTAACGAAACACTAACGAAACACTTTGAAACTTGGGACACTGGTAGAATGTGTCATATAAAACATCTTTTACTCTTAGTCTTCTTAACAAAAAAACGTACATCGCAAGTTATTCCATGTTAAAGTTGTCGTATTTCTGTAATTTCAACCAATCACTGACGTCTATTCAGCTGAATAGAGTTACTGCTGGGCGGTCATAAAAATGTTATTCCCTGTGACATATTTCATCTGGTTTAATCGTAATTTATATGCATATATTGTTTATATAATAAATTACGCTGTGTGTATCTATGTGTGTAACAATTTTAGAGTTCGGATTCTAGAGTTAGGGTTAGGGTTAGGGTTAAAAGTCTAGTTAGGGTTAGGGTATTAATATGATATACACCGTTACAGCGCTAACTGTTTTCAACTGAATAGACATCAGTGATTAGTAGAAATTATCGAAATAAGACAATTTTTTCCATGAAATAAATTCGAATACAAAAATTTTTTTCTGTTCTATAACACAAAATAGTATACGAATAAGTATACGAAGTTTGAAAGTCTTTCGGTACCAAAAACACTACATAAAACATAAATGAAAACTGGTGCCCCCGTTTTGAAATAGATCCAACTTTTTTACTTAAAATTTTTCCAAATAAATAAATGAACGAATTGCATGTGTAGACTGAAGTTTCAGTGAAGTATGAAATATATAACAAGTCTTCATCAAATGGAGAATAAGGGGTGAATGTCTTGTTAGCTATAAATTATTGGCCAAAATATCTTTACCAAAATGAAGTAATATAGTATATATATATATATATATAAATAGTAAATGAGTATATGCATATATACGTACAGGTATGTGCATACCGACATCCACCTGTATGTATAGGTGCATATCTGGGTACAGGACATTGCAAACAAAACAGAGACGAGAAAACACACAAGCCACATAGAGAACATTCTACTTCATCAGCTACCTCCAGTTTAACCCTTTAGCATTCAGAATGCTTATCTATTCAAATTGTTTTGAATTATATCGTAGCATTGAGGTTTTGAAGATTTGTTTATTATTTTAATAACATTGTAGGTTAGGTGTAAGAGGCTGCATCTGGCTAGTTCTAACATAAAACAGGTAGAATATTTTGTTTGCATTTGGACCCTTTAAATGCTAAAGGGTTGAATACAAGACAATGACTCAAAATTTTAAATAAGTTTCTCCTGAAATCACTAACTAGACCTGTGTTAATAGTAGTTTGTATGTTTGAATTAAAGTTAGGAATGTTGTTTAAGACAAAGTTTGTAGATGATTTCTTTTAATGTATTTTGTATTGTTGTATTAATTGAATCATTTCATTTTTAGATCCAGTACAATCGTACAATGGTGCAATTAGGATTGTGCGCTTTCCGGCAAGGTTTGATAAAGGATGCCCATAATGCACTTGTTGATATCCTTTCCATTGGACGTGCTAAAGAATTGTTGGCTCAGGTTAGTAGTGTTGTTCGATTTTCACTCATCTTCCTTGATAGTTATTGCAATTTTTCCATCTAACGTCCACAACTTGAATGGGAATTTTTCATTTCGCTCACTAACTGTGAAATATTATTTTTGCATTTAGTTTTCCCCCCTGTATGTTCTAAGTCTAATTCAGGTTTGGCTGGAAGTAGATAAAATAATTGCCAGTTCTTTATTTGATTGATATTTCAACCCAGTAACTTTGTGGACTTAATTCATTTTAAAGTTATGGCAGTGCTGCCTAATTGGCTCCTGTACCAGTGGCACGTAATCAGCAACATTTGAGTGTGATTGTTGCCAGTGTTGCCTGACTGGCTCCCATACCGGTGGCACGTAAAAAGCACCATTTGAGCGTGGTTGATGCCATTCCTGCCTGAATGGTCCCATGTTGGTGACATGTAAAAAGCACCGCACCCACTTGGAGTGGTTGGTGTTAGGAAGGGCATCCAGCTGTAGAAACATTGCCAAATCAGGTTGGAGCCTGGTACAGCCTTCTGGCTTGCCAGTCCCCATTCAAACCGTCTAACCCATGCCAGCATATAAAGCAGACGTTTAACGACGATGATGATGAGGATGATCCTCATTTTCACATTTTTAAACATGGTAGAATGAAGTAGCAGTTGAATGCTGGATTAAATACTTTACAGTATTAAAATTTTCCTCTCTCTTTGATTTTTGAGTTCACGTTCATCCAGGAATGCCAAAAATAAGTCAGCTATCACATAACAAACTTGCTTCAATTGCTCCCCTTCCTTATAAGTCTATGGCTTTTTGGCCCCGTGTAAGAAATCATTCATTTGGAGTCCTGGAATACTGGATTAGATGCTTTGTAGCATTTAAAAAATTCTATCCTGTTTTAATTTTAAATCATTCTGGCTGTAGCACAAAGTGATAACCAATATAGTGTTACACTTGAGATGATTCTTTTACTGTACCCTCTCAAGAAAATTCTGCTGCCTGCCATTATCAAATGAAATAATAACGTTGTATATTTTCATTTGAGTTACTTGAGTTTCCTCATTCATTTGAAATATTTGGATGTATCTCCATTATCATGACCATTAATCTAAATTGGCAAATAATGTAATGAAATCTGGAACAAACTTAGACCTCTCTCTCTCTCTCTCTCTCTCTCTCTCTCTCTGTCTCTCTCTCTCTGTCTCTCTCTTTGTATGTGTGTGTGTGTGTGTGTGTGTAATATATACATGTGTATGTTTAAGAAGCTTGCTTCCCAACCATGTGATCTCAGATTCAATCTCATTGTGCAGCACCATGAGCACCTTTATAGCCTTGTGAGTGGATTTGGTAGATGGAAACAGAAAGAAGCCTATCGTATGTGTGTGTGTGTGTGAGACCGACAAAATTGTTTTGGTTATCTTCAAGAAATTAATCTATATTAAGTTTTTTTTTTTTTAATGCTCTTGTTCAAATATTTATTCAAATGTGTTCTTTTTGTATGAAATATTTTAACAATTGAGACTTGAATTTTGCCTCGTTTCCAGGGTTTACTTTTACAAAGACAACATGAACGGACTCCAGAGCAAGAATTGATAGAGAAGCGTAGACAGATGCCTTACCATATGCATATTAATTTAGAACTCTTGGAGTGTGTATATCTGGTTTCAGCTATGCTTATTGAAATACCATACATGGCAGGTATAGTAAATCGTTTCAAATCATTTTTATTGTTTGCACCTAAAGACATTGGAGAAAGTAACAGAATGAGTATAGTGAAATTGCTATGGGGAGTGGAATATGCAACATTGCAGACAGTCTTTCAGGATAACATTGACAAGAATGAAATCAAAGAAAGACAGCTGGATAAGAATGGGATTACTAAACAGTGATCCCATTCTTATCCTTTAGTTACCTTCTTATCTCAATTTTTTCCTCCACCTCACCCTTGCCTCTTCTCTTTTGATTTCTCTTCTTCTCTCTCTCTCCCTCATTCAGTTTCTCCTACTACTTCCTGTCCAAGTATGAAGCTCATGTTGTCTTACTTTCCTCATCAGTTCCATCCAAATTTCCTCATATAGGAGGATGTAAAACTTTGTTGTCTTTATTTTATTTCTCTCCAATAAACTCTACCCTGGCGAAGGACTCTTTGGCTACTGATCTCCTTGGAGTTCTGTTTTATCCAATGCAAAAACACTTGTAATCACTTGTTTGGCCAACAACTTCATTGGCATCAACCTGCCTGGGACCGGCCTTGTTTCTACCATATAAAGACCCTCTCTTGAAATAATCTTAATTAAAACCTTCCATCAAAATTCCATGTTGATTTATATTCCATACACCAGCTTTATAATATTTTGCACTCTAGGCACAAGGCCTGAAATTTTGGGGGAGAGGGCCAGTTAATTAGATTTACCCAGTATGCAACTGGTACTTAATTTATCGACCCTGAAAGAATTAAAGGCAAGTTAACCTCGGCGGAATTTGAACTCAGAACATAAAGGCAGATAAAATACCGCTAAGCATTTTGCCTGGCGTGCTAACGTTTCTGCCAGCTAGCTGCCTTACACCCGCTTTATAATGACTAATTTATGTTAGTGAATTCTTAATTACTTAAAAAAATTAATTGCAACAAAGGCAGTGTATTCCAACAAAAATATGGCAACAAAATCGTTATCTTACAACCACTGCACTTCATGAAATTGTGTTTATGATGTCCTTTGGAGTTAAATCCATCAACTGTGATGTGTATATTTAGTTTTTCTAAGGTTTTTCTAAAAAATTCATTTTTTCAGTTTTTAAATAATTCTATTTTTGATTATTTACGATTTACAATCTTTTATTCCAGCGCATGAGTTTGATGCGAGGAGACGCATGATCAGTCGTAATTATCACAACCTGCTGCGGAACAGTGAGAGGCAGACCTTGACTGGCCCGCCAGAGAGCATGAGGGAGCACATTGTGGCTGCTTCAAAGGCAATGAAAGTTGGAGATTGGGAGGCCTGCAAGAATTTTGTTATTAATGAGAAAATGAATGGAAAAGTAAGTTTCTACTTATTTATCAGTGTGTATTTATACGTATGCACACATACATCCACAGGTATGCATAATTACATACACAGCCATATTAACACATACGCACACAACGTGCCTTTGCACTGTTTTCATCTACCAAACTTCCCTTACAAATATGTCTCAAAGAGCATTTCACTTTATTTCATTTGCTATAGTAGAAAAAAAAAAACTTGTCAATCATTTTCTTTGCAAGCACAATGGAGAAGCAATATCAGGGGGGATAATTCAGTGATACCCTTGCAATATATTACGAGTAAAACTATCAATTTAAAAGTTCGAGCTGAGTCTTCATTTTAAGTACAGCTATACTAGTTTTAGCTTCCTGGCTTGGCTATTTCAAAGTATTGTGTAGACCAAAATGTTATTTCATCATATATCGAATGGTGCTTTTAACATACCATTTCCATTATTGTGAAGAAAAGAAAAATGTAACATTCCAGATGGTCAGCTTCAATAGTTTAAAACTAAAGGCAATTATTAAATTCACCTTTTTTGTTTTTTTTACCACCACACTGCACCCCAAAACTAAAACTGTACTTATGATGAGCTTGAAATAACAGCTACCTCAAATTACACATTAACCCTTTAGTGTTCAGATTATTCTATCAAACATAATATGTTTATTGATTCACATTGATTTGAATTAATCAGGCATTATCTCATCTTCAAGATCTTGATGGTGTAATTACTTAATGTAGAATAACATTGTAGGGTAGGTGTGAGATACATTGGTTAATGTTGTCCTGTAGTTTGTATTGAGTTATTATTTTGTTTTTGCCACTGTTGCCAATTATTTGTGGAAATAATTTTATAAAGGAACTAAATTATGTATTTTTATAAAACATTTTTCATTATTTTAAAATTGAATTTTTTGTTTTTTTAAGGTTTGGGATTTGTTCTTACAAGCTGATAAAGTCCGCCAGCTTATTACTCAAAAGATTCAAGAAGAGAGTCTTCGTACCTATTTGTTCACCTACAGCAGTGTTTATGACACTCTCAGTATGCATGCTCTCAGTGAAATGTTTCAACTGACCCCCCCTGTTGTCCACTCTATCATCAGCAAGATGATCCTTAATGAAGAGCTTATGGTAAATATTTTTGTTTATCACTCGAGTTTCTCAGTAGTTACTATATTTATCTGTTTGAAGGCACGAAGCTCAGTGGTTAGAACATTGGGTTTACAATTGTGCAGTTGTGAGTTTGATTCCCTGACCAGGCTGTGTGTTGTGTTCTTGAGTAAGACACTTTATTTTAACTTGCTCCAGTTCACTTAGTTGTAGAAATGAGTTCCAATGTCACTGATGCCAAGTTTTTATCAGCCTTTGCCTTCCAATTGGACTGCATTGATGTCGTGGAGAGGGGAGACCCAGTATACATAGGTGACTGCTGGTCTTCCACAAACAACCTTGACTGGACTTGTGCTTCAGAAGGGAATTTTCTAAGTGCAACCCCATGATCATTTGTAACCGAAGGGGTTCTTTACCCTATTTGATTACCATTTTAAATTTAATGTTTCTGCAACCCGTGAACACTCTTATAAAAAATCAAAACACAGTACAGCATCCACGACTTCTGGACACGTTTTCCAAGTTGGGCATTGTTAATGCATGGAGTAAACTGTCTGCATTAGTTTTTAACTGCTAGGACAATGCATCCTTCAAAGATTCCATGCTTCCTGAAACTCCTTAACACTACTCTTGATGTGTCCATGGAGATTTTCCTCTTTATTTCTCTTTTCCTCTTTATTTCTCTTTTCCTCTTTATTTCTCTTTTCCTCTTTATTTCTCTTTTCCTCTTTATTTCTCTTTTCCTCTTTGCTTTTCTGTCATTTCTTGCTTTATCCTGTATACTTTGTACTTTAAGCTGCTGCTTTCTTTCTCGCCTTTAACCCTTTTCTGATGAGTTGTATGTAGTGAACCTTAGCACTGTATACCATAAACTCGTAGTTTATGTAAATTTATTTAAGTATATTTCATTAATTTTGCATTCAGTAGTTTAGCCCTCTTATTTTAGCTTCAGAATATTTATGCTTGCATGTCTATTTTACAATTAAATGAAAACCTAATACTTAACAACGAGACAGTAATCTTTTCTACTATAGGTACAAAGCCTGAAATTTAGTGGGAGGGAACCAGTTGATTAGATAGACCCCAGTACGCAACTGGTACTTATTTAATCGACCCCAAAAGGATGAAAGGCAAAGTTGACCTTGGTGGAATTTGAACTCAGAATGTAAAGACAGATGAAATACCGCTAAACATTTTGCCTGATGTGCTAATGATTCTGCCAGCTTGCTACCTTAATGAGACAATAATCTAAAATAATATTTTCTTTATGTTGTGAATTAGCTGATGGAACCTGCAATGAATCAATATTTACTGCTAATCTCAACATATTAAGATAGCTAGTCTTATGTTACTTTATTAAGTGTTTTGCTATATATTTATGCAGATGCTGCACTGCATTCTGATATTTTCTCTTTGTCTTTGTATGAGTACAGCTATGTTCAGAGAATTCAAATCTTCTTGCGCCAATAAATTCCAACAGTATACAGTATTTTCTTCATTTGTTATTATTCAGTTAAGTGATCTAGTATCTGAAAATTTTGTTTAGTTTCCTGTTTGAAATATACACCATAGCAGATAAGACCCCCACCCCCATCCCAAAGGGGGTGGGGGCAAAAAATCACTCCAGATCCTATAAATGAAGTTGGACCTCCCATGAGCTTTAATGCACTAAAAACTATTTTTCCTGAAAATATGCTGCTGAAATTGGTGTGCATCTAATGTTTGCATGCCATCAGTTTTAATAAAACTTGACTGTTGACTTTTACAGTAATTGGCTATGAAACAGACTTATTTTGAGTTTCTAGTACAAAGGCTATATGTAAATCAGGCTTGTTATATTACATTCTTAAATATGCTTGTTATGGAATATCAAATTAAATTTTTGTTTTTCTTAAATTCTCTAGGCGTCCCTGGACGAGCCAACTCAAACTGTCGTTATGCATCGTACAGAACCAAGTCGCCTGCAATCTTTGGCTCTGCAATTATCTGAGAAAGTGGCCAATTTGGTGGAAAACAACGAGCGTATACTGGAAAATAAACCTGGTCTTAACTACTATAAGTCTGGTTAGTAGTTTTTTTTTCTTTTAGTTTCTTTATATCCACTAAAGTGTAATGAAAAAAATATTTAAGGGACATCAAGTCTCTTAGTTACTTTAATATGTCTCCACACCATATTTTGGCTATTTTGCATGCTTATATATATATATATATATATATTTATTTGTCCAATCCATGCCAGAATGGAAAACAGATGTTAAATGATGATGATATATGAAATGCATGCAGGTGTGGCTCCATACTTGCAGTGTGTAGTTGTGTGGTTAAGATGTTTGCTTCCCAACTACATGGTTGTGGGTTCAATCCTATTGTGTAATACCTTGGGCAAGTTCCTTGCACTATAGCTCTTGTAGAGGGAAACTGAAATAAACCCGTCATGTGTGTGTGTTCCTCCTTGTCCTGACATTGTGTGGTTATTGAAAATGAATGTCATTTATTTCCGATATTCTGCAGAAACATGTCTGGCCAGTGGGAAATATTACCTTGCTTGGAAGCAGGGAAGGGTTGGCAACAGGAGAGGCATCTGGCCATAGCTAATCTGCTTCAATAAACTCTGATCCACACAAGCATAGAAAAGTGGACACTAAAAAAAAAACGATAAAAGATGTGTGTGTATGCATATACGTGCGTGCGTGTGTGTGTGTGCGTGTGTATATTTGATCATTTTGTGTCTGTTTCTCTATGTTAGCCTGGGCTAGACATGCGCAAAGCATATATATATATTTATTTATAATACATGTATATGTGTATATATTGAGGCAGCCAAGCCCTTCCAGACACATGCCATTTACAAAATGGCTGTTGCACATCACTATGAACCTTAAATTGAACCTGGGTTATTAACTCACTTCTGTGGAAGCTTACTTTCCCGACTTTTCCTGGATATTTCCTGGATATTTTGCTACTTGTAATCTGAGATATTTAATGTTCTGAATTTCTAGAACCTCCATGCTTCCTGAAATTCACCAACACTACACCTGATACCCCCCCCCCCCCCCTCCATACGCATGCACACATGTATATCATGACTCATACACTATTCATTTTCCTGGCTTTTGTACATAATTCTCTGTACTGTCCATGCACCTTTGATGAGTTGTAGTGCACCTGAACACTACACAACAATTTCATTATTATCATAATATAAAAATGGACTCTCTTTATAATTATGTGTTATAATAATAATAATATCGAAATTTTTTATTAGGTTATGATGCCAATCAACAAGCTGGCCGTTGGAATAAACGAGACAACAACCAATGGAATAAACGTGGTGATTCAAAATGGGGTGGTAGAAATGACCGTTCTGGAAACTGGACTGATAGAGAAAAACGCGATAACTGGAAGCAGAGGGATCGTGACCAGTGGGGAATTAAATGTGAGTAGAATTCCTTTTATTCTTTTGTCTGTTTTACATTCATATTAGTTTGAGATATTTGTCTGAATATTTGTGGAAAGTATTATAACGCTGTAATTTGATTATAAATAAATTAATGGTTGTAATTAAGGTAATTTAAAATATTGTTCTTCGATTAAAGAAAAATGCAATTGAAGACCTTTTATGTTAGTTCAGCAAACTCTCAGTTACTGAGCCTCTAAAAGTTAGAGTAACACCTTTATTTTGTATATTAAAGTTAAGCTCTAAACAAAGCTTGGGGACACTTCTGCCAAATTCCAAGTAAAGCAGTAATGAACAACGCACATAGAAAAAGATGTTACTGATTCTGTCTGTTAGTTTGCTTGCAATCGTTACTCTGGAGCTGTAGATGCAACTATTTATTTATTTATTTTTTTTTTGCTTAGGAGCCCCAGTGGAGGGTAAAGTTACACAGGGGCCCAGGTCTGAGAAGGTTAAAACTAGAAGCAGTTTAACATGTCAGTGTAATGCATTATTAAATCTTGTTGGTTATTTCATAGCTTACCATTAATGAACCTTTATTGTCTTTCTTTTGCAGTGGGTCGCCGTCCTAACAGGAATACTCGTAATTATTAACCCACGTGGCATTCTAATTGAAGTTAAAATGCTTTATTTGACACGGCATGGATATTTTATATCAGAACAAACAAAAAAAAAAGTTGCTTATACTCCTCTCTGTTTCTGTATCCAAATAGCAAATAAAGAATTTAAGAAAATATGAAGTTTGTTTCATTATATTTAATCATCATCATTTAACATCTGTTTTCCATGCTGGCATGGGTTGGGCGGTTTGACTGCTGGCATGGGTTGGGCGGTTTGACTGCTGGCATGGGTTGGGCGGTTTGACTGCTGGCATGGGTTGGGCGGTTTGACTGCTGGCATGGGTTGGGCGGTTTGACTGCTGGCATGGGTTGGGCGGTTTGACTGCTGGCATGGGTTGGGCGGTTTGACTGCTGGCAAGGTTTCTACGGTTGGATGCCCTTCCTAACGCCAACCATTGAGAGTGTAATGGGTGCTTTTTACGTGCCACCAGCACAGGAGCCAGTCAGGCAGGCCTGGCATCGATCATGTTTGGATAGTGTTTTTTATGTGCCACCGGCACGGGAGCCAGTCAGTGGGTTCTGGCATCAGCCATATTCAGATGGTGCTTTTTACATGCCACCGGCCCGAGGTCCTGGCATCAATCATGTTCAGATCATGCTTTTTACGTGCCACCAGCATGGGAACCAGTCAGAGGGTACTGGCATCTGCCATGTTTGGATGGTGCTTTTTACATGCCACTGGTACGGGAGCCAGTCGAGGCACTGGCCACAGCTACGATTTTGGTTTTACTTGACTCAACAGGTCTTCTCAAGTATATCATATCGCCTGATGCATCACGTTTACTCTTAACTGGGCTGGACATGTATGGCTGCAATCTCACTTTAGTTGTCGGGTCTTCTCAATCACAGCATATCTCCAAAGGTCTCGGTCTCCTGTCATTAGTTTTGTGAGGCCCAGTGTTCGAAGGTCATACTTCACCACCTCATCCTGTCTTTCTGGGTCTAACTCTTCCACAAGTACCTTCCACAGTTAGTGAGTGGCACTTCCTCACGCAGCTATCCTCATCCATACATAACACATGACCATACCAGTGCAGCCATCTCTCTTGCACACCACATCTGATGCTTCTTATGTCCAACTCTGTCGTGTATGCACCCTGACATTACACATCCAGCAGATCATACTAGCTTCATTTCTTTCAAACCTGTGCATGTCCTCACTCAGCAGTAATAGCCCATGTTTTACTGCAGTTTGCACACATACATCATACTGTCATAGTCTACCTTTCATCCTAAGCGAGAGGCCCTTAAATATGATTTTTGTATTATTTCACTGCAGGAACATTTAATTAGCTAATTTACAAATTCAGTCAATGCATGCATGGCTGGGTGGTTAAGAAGTTCATTTCCAAACTACATGGTAATAGGTTCAGTTCCACTATGTGGAATCACGAACAAGTGTCTTCTGCTATAGCCATGGGCTGACCAAAGCTTTGTGAGTAGATTGTACTGATGAAATTGGAAGAAGTGTGTATATGTGTACCTTGTTATATTTCTCATCTTCACATGTGTTCACTGGTTGTAAACCAAGGCCACCTTGCTGGCAGTGTTGGATAGTATAGTGTACTTAGAGTCCATTGTGAAAGCATATTTGGGTCTTTTGGTATGTTGTACAATCTTTGTAAACAAAAGATTCATTCATTCGGTGTTGTTTGTTTCCACTTCTTCACATAAACGTGTCTGATTGGAAGATTATAAACCTTAGAAATATGTTGGGGCCAGGAAGAGCATCTGGCTGTGGAAAACTCTGCCTATCATACTTTCGTCGGACCCATGCAAGCAGGGGGAAATTAGAAGTTAAACCGATGATTCTGATGAATTGATCTTTTAAAAAATTCTACATGATCTCCATTTCCCTTGAATAAACAATGTTATTTTTATAGATGTGTTCATGAAATTTCACCTTGCCATATCATTTGGTATACAAAATCACAATCTGTCTTGGTCCCGTTTTTTTACATGAACGGTGATAAAAAAAAAGCCAAAAGAATGATTCTGCATCAGTTTGTGGTTATCAGAGATTTTGTTGGTCATGATTAGCCGAGTCTGTTCTGTAAAAACTTGAGTTCTGAAGCAATTCACTGTGGTCCATTGATTGATGTCTAGTAGGTTGTAAGATGGGGGAAGTTATACTGCCCTGGTCTCCAGTAGAGTATGAAGTCATTGTTATTTTACGAGACCCACGACAGTCCAAATCGAGCAGTTCAATGACCACCAAACGTTTTTTTCGGACATACTTTATTTGATGTCATAAACGACGCATGGGCATAGATGCACACTAATTTCAGAAGGACATATTCAGGAAAAAGTGTTTTTTGTGCATTATAGCTTATGAGAATTCGAACTTCTCATATGGGTGCTGGGGTGTTTTTTTTTTTATTATTTAAAAGGTGTATCGTATATGCCATCACAGTATTAATGTATTGGGTTGTCCGGAAAGTTCGTGCCGATTTTTAAAGGAATGAAAAAAGTCAATAAATACTTGCCATTACATTTTTAATCAACCAAATATGAATCATTTTGTTGCACAATGCGTCTCCATCTTTCTTTTAACTTGAAAATACCCTCTTCCCAGAAGTGAAGTAGTTTCATGGCAAATAAGTCGAAAGGTTGTTGGCACTCCGTCGCTTACGACGTCGAGGGTTCCAGTCGATCCGATCAACGGAACAGCCTGCTCGTGAAATTAACGTGCAAGTGGCTGAGCACTCCACAGACACGTGTACCCTTAACGTAGTTCTCGGGGATATTCAGCGTGACACAGTATGACAAGGCTGACCCTTTGAATTACAGGCACAACAGAAACAGGAAGAAAGAGTGAGAGAAAGTTGTGGTGAAAGAGTACAGCAGGGTTCGCCACCATCCCCTGACGGAGCCTCGTGGAGCTTTAGGTGTTTTCGCTCAACGATCTCGTGAATAACAAAATTGGAATTTTGAAAGAAGTAACCAGAAAACTAATTTTTAAACACAGAATGGCTATGAAGGTCCACCGGAACAAAAATAGTAATCAAAGGTAAAAAAAAAAAATGGTTGAGATCCATTGATATAGAGGCTTCTATAGCCTAAGTAAGACATGATAGCCGAAAGTTTTCAGCTTCTAGTTGAATGATAGCTGTCTTTGAATATGTCCAAAGACAAACTTAAACTCGAAGCATTTGAACATCAACCTTGGACTGGCATTATACCAAGAAAAATGGAAAAGGAAACAATCTAACCACATTGGCTTAATTTCAGTGATTCTAACCCTTATTGCCATAAAGCCTACATCAATATTCTGCGGAAAAGAAAATTATTGGCAAATTTTAAAGTATGTCTGAGAAAATGCTAACAACTGCCAGATATAATTACTTGCATGCAATGATGTTGTCCAAACGTCAAGAATTCCTAGAATTTGTCTAAGTTTTACTGCATTGGTGTTTTCTTTCCAAGAGAGTGAAGTATTTGAAATCTCATGAATTATTAACAATCACAGGCTGACCAATGCTATGTGATAAAATTTGGTCGATGGAAGCTGTAAGAAATCCGTTGTATGTGTGTGAATGTTGATGTGACTTGTCAGCTCTTAAGCCAAACGGTGATGATTTTTTTACATTTCTTGATATTACGACTTGTCACACCCCATTGTTGACAATCTGTAGAAAAAAAAAATCCTTTACTTGAAAATATGTGGAGGCACGTGACTCATGTTCGACTTATGATCGTAAGATTGTGGTTTCGATTCCTGGACCGGAAGATGAGTTGTGTTCTTGAGTAAAACGCATCATTTCACGTTGTTCCAGGCCACTCAACTGGCAAAAGTGAGTAATCCTGCGACGGACCAGCGTCCCGTCCCGGTGAGGATTATACACGCCATCAAATCGGGGAAATCGGTCCTTATGGAGTCGATATTGACTCGAGAAGGTAACTTTACTTGAAGATACAAGTGTTAGTGACAGGAAGAGCATCCATCCACAAAATCTTGCCTCAAATACATCTCAACGAACGAGGGTGTTATTGGATTGAATATGGACAACAATAAGCAGAATGGTACTGCTTTAGTAGTGATTATGGGTGGGTGGGGGGTTGTGTCAGACCCGATAAGATTTCAAAGTGGAGTTTAACTGCATTTTGGGAAAGAGAACTCTACCATAGTCTTGGATTGACCAATAATGCCTTGTGAATGAAAATTGGTGATGGGGAAACTGCAGAAATCCATCGCGCACTCGCACATGTATGTATGCATGCACGTGTGTATGTATGTAGGGCGTGAGTTGAGAGAAATTTGACTTGTATTTCTAGCATGTCCATCGACTACGTGGAAGTTCTCTCAGAGTCTCACTTTCAGTTTTCGTGTTCACTAACAGCTAGACTGGAAGAATGGGGGGGGGGGGGGGAATCGAATAAAACGACAAACAAACAAAAACAAACTATTCAATACTCTCTGTCTTTGACACAAACGTCGTGATATTTCAGAAAGGTGTAACGGGCAGACAGACAGACATCCCAACAATTCTGAGATCTAGTTAAAAAAACTCAAGACCACACACTGTATCGGGCTAGTAGATGATAGATGGGTGTTAAAACATACCCTATCATACCCCCTAGACACACACACACACACAACAACAAGAAAGAACAAAAAAATTTGAACATGGAACGGTGAAATTCGAGGAAATAATGTATATTTTTGAAGGGAAGAATTCATGTAAATGAACGGAAGAGAATGGGTAAGAAGAGGTTAAGAAAATTCGAAAATTTAAAAGAAAATACAACGGTCTTTCTTATGTGTGTGTTTATAGGTATATATACATGTGTGTGTGTGTATAAATGTATGCATAAATGTGTGTATATATGTGTGTGTGTGTATAAATGTATGCATAAATACGTAAATATATATATGTTTACATATTCTTTTATTCTTTTACTTGTTTCAGTCATTTGACTGCAGCCATGCTGGAGCACCGCCTTGAAGGATTTTGGTAGAACAAATCAACCCCAGGACTTATTATTTTTAAGCATAGTACTTATTCTATTGGTATCTTTTGCCGAACCGCTATGTTACGGGAACGTAAACACACCAACACCGGTTGTCAAGCAATGATGGTGGACAGGCACAAAGACACACACACATGTATATACACACACACATATATATGTACATACACACACACATATATACACACACACACACACACACATATATATATATATATAGATACACGAGGAAGTACCCAAAAGAAATCGGAATTTTGCAATATTATTCTATTCACTTCGTTTTAAATGTTTACACTTTTATCGCCTTCAAAGTGTTCTCCACCTGAAGCAATGCATCAGTCCAGGCGCGTTTTCCACTGTTCAAAGCAGTCTTAGAATTCTTACGAAGTGATGCCTTTTAACCACCCCGTGGTTTTTTTCTTCACCTCTTCCACATCTGCAAATTCCATAGCACCAGCTTTCGTCACCAGTGATAATCTTCGAAAAAAAAGTCCGGATCAGCTTCCAACTGTTCTTTCAGTTCACATCACACATTCAGTCATGACTGGTTTTGATCTTCCGTGAGCAATCGAGACACAAATTTTGCTGCAACTCTTTTCATTCGCAATTCCTCGCTCAAAATTCGTTGGCACGAGCTCCAGGGCATACCAGTCAGATCAACAAGCTGGTCAACTGTTCGGCGACGGTCCTCCAAGATCAGTTCATGAATTTTCATGATGTTTTCATTCGTTCGAGAGGTCGACGGTCGCCCTGAACGAGATTAGTATTCAAGCGACTAGTGACCACTCCTGAAGCGTGGAAACCACACGTAAACTTGTGTTTTCTCATGGCAGCGTCCTTGTAAGTTGTTTGAAGCATGACAACTGCTTCGGCCTCCGTTTTCCCTAGCAGAAAACAGAATTTCACGGAAGCACACTTTTCCTTCGTTTCAGCCATCGTAGAAATCGACGAACGAATGAGAAGCATTACAAAACAAAGACACACCACGTGACAGTACGACAACAGCAGACGACACACACACACACACACACACATATATGCATGTATCTATCTATCTATCTATCTATCTATATATATATATATATATATATATATATGCATACATACATACATATCTACATACATACATACATACATACATACATACATACCACTGCATCGACCAGACTATCGAATGTTGTTATACATCGTTGGTCACAATGTGCTTCCTCGCATTGTTGTAGCTTTCGAATGGTGCTACCTGATGGTAGATCCTCAGTAATATTCGTCTTCTGTTAATATGCAGAATATTATACGATATGGTTTGGCGTTTGGCCTCGATAGCAGTGGTCAGAAAAGTTTTTCTTGCGTTGTATAAGAGGAGGAGCCGCAATGGCCCAGTGGTTAGAGCAGCAGACTCGCGGTCATAGGATCGCAGTTTCGATTCCCAGACCGGGCGTTGTGAGTGTTTATTGAGCGAAAACACCTAAAGCTCCACGAGGCTCCGGCAGGGGATGGTGGCGAACCCTGCTGTACTCTTTCACCAGAACTTTCTCTCTCTGTTACATCCTGTTTCTGTTGTGCCTGTAATTCAAAGGGTCAGCCTTGTCACACTGTGTCACGCTGAATATCCCCGAGAACTACTTTAAGGGTACACGTGTCTGTGGAGTGCTCAGCCACTTGCACGTTAATTTCATGAGCAGGCTGTTCCGTTGATCGGATCAACTGGAATCCTCGACGTCGTAAGCGATGGAGTACCAACAACAACAACAAGAGAAGGAATGGGTGTGACGAGTCCTTAAGTCTCCCTTTTGGTCTTGTGTTCACACCAAGGGATATTTTGAGCTCCTATGAGATGCGTGGCGCATGTACCATTAAGGCTATCATGAAACTCCTTCATTATTCAAGCTTCGGTTTTATAGAGGAGAATGCTCTCTTAATATATCCCGAAGTAGATAAGTCTTGTTGAGTTTGAAATATTTGATTTCCAGATGTTTTGAAGCATGTAACTGGCACTCTAGGCTAATCCCTTGTGTGTGAGAAAGTCTTTCGTGCTGTCATCAATGTAAGAGCCGAGGTACTCGAAGACATCGAGTTGTGTGCTGTCCTTGGAACAAATCGACATCTTCATTATTATTCCTCCTCCCCCCATCCTCCCCTTCATGCCCTCTTCCTTCTCCTCCATTCTGGCAGGATTCTCATAAGGGAGTGTAGTTCTAGGGGAGTAGACGAAAGGTTTACGTACGATATGCCGATATGGCAGAATAAATAGGCCAGAATGCTACAATAATATCACAAATAGGAAAAAAAAAAAAAATAATAAAAAGGAAAAAGGAAAAATGTATTCGTTTCTCTCCCTTCCCAACTACTTCTTGTGTTTGACAAAAGTGAATGGAAGACATTGATTTGTAAAATCGCGGGTGGTTCGTAAGGGAAGTGGAGTATAAATGTGAGCGTAATTGGCTGACAAGAGACGAAAGAGTTCTTACTGAAGGGAAACAACAAGTGTGGCAAGCGAAAACATTTTCTCAGCATGACAAGATGATAGAAATGTGTCAAACAACACAAGTAGTAGTAGTAGTAGTAATAATAATAATAATAATAATAATAATAATAATAATAATAATATGAAAACAACAACAATAATAATAGATGGTAAGAAAGCAAATTTCGTTAAAGCTATCGCAAACATTTTCAAATTGTGTCATTTTAAGGGGTACTAATAACATCGGTCTTGTTTCCTTTTTTTAAATCTGTTTTTTTAATCTTTTTTTTTTTTACAGGATCTAATTATTCACAGAAGAGCGAATGAAATAATCCCAAACCAACAGAAGATCGGAATACAGTTACATTGTTTTTAAACTCCTTTACAATCAAACAACAAAAACAACAGAATCAAACCAACGTGGGAGTCATTTTGTAGCCTCTCGATCTACTAGAAATAGCGGTATGGCAGCTACTAGCCAGGCTACGTGAATCTCTGGTGGTATATCTTCTACCCTACCCCTGGAAGCACGTCTCCCAAGATATATGGGTAGAAGTACCACTTCTTCTGTTTTTAACGGGGTTGCCGAGTGTAACCTGGCAGTAGCTACCTCTCGGAAACTCACCTCCACTGTTTTGAACTTCCTTCCTCTGGCAAGGTATGAAATTCCTTGCCAGATTGGTTTCAAGGACGTGTATGATCGTCATTACTTCGATTTTCTTTGTTTTCAGTATCCTTCATAATTTCTTGTGGAGGGAACACCTTTACTTCGCACCCATCTCTGCAAAGCATGTTCTTATATTTACTCAGTTCTGTTAGTTCGACTGCGTTGCTATGGCTCTTGGCGACAGTCGCAAAATTTCTTTTCTTCAACTGCTCATCCATTATTTCGACAGACTTCAATAGTTCTTCCTCAGAAGACGAAAGCTCCGAGGAGGTGAGGTTCTTGTATCCAACAGACTGCTGTAAGGCAGTAAGACAAGAGTAACAAAGTGTTTAAAAAACACGAAACAATTTTAACATTAAACGAAACAACAAATAAAACACTCACGCACGTCAATGCTGTGCAGAAAAAAAGTGAGACTGGAACCAACAGAGGTTTGGAACCAAAGACCTCGAGACGAGGAGAAGGTGAGCTTTTATAAGGAACAGTAGGCTCAAATGGGATTGAAAACAGGCCGTCTCACGAGATTTATTTAGGGGCTCCGCTGCAGATTGGCGCGACAGAGTAAAAGGCAAATTGCACCAATACCAACCAATCAGAGTAGGGTCCAAATAGCGGCCAAAGGCTAGCTGTTACCTGCTACATTCGAAAGTACGTATATATAATAAAGGGGAGAGGGGAATTTCACTCGAGTGTACGCTACAACCTCGAAAGAATGAAAATCAAAGTTGGCCTCGGTGAGATTTGAAATCAGAAAGTAGAGAGTAGGAACAAATACGGCGCAGGATTCTGTCCGTCGTTGTAAGCACTCTGGTAATTACAGGTACTATCCACCGGATGGGCTTCTCTAGTTTCTGTCTACCCAATTTCTCTCACAAGGCTACAGAAAATGATATTTACCCGAGATGCCACGCTGTGATATTGAACCCGGTACTTTATGATTGCGAAGTGAACTTCTTAACCATTCAGCTATATAGTGCCCGCAATATCATCTACTATTACGACAGTGTTGAGCCAATAGTGGCTACCGCAACTGTTGGCTCAACAGGCTAGAAATAGCAGCCAAATTTCTCTCGAAACGTACGGTTACTATCTGTAAAGTAAATTAAGGAAATATTTGGTACGACGGGTGGAGGATTTAAACAACAACTACAATTACAACGAAGGTGGCTAGTCCAACGGAACAACCCTCGTACATGCGTTTCCGGTGTTGGTAAAACACCGGAAGCTAAAGGAGGAGATACCGGTAGGATTTGAATTGAGAACTTGAAAGAAGGAAATTATACACCTCATAGTACATATTTAGTTCAGCACTTTAATATCTCTGTCATTCTAACGTGCTACTTAATTATTATGATAATGTTATCCATTTCATGTTTATTAACTTCAATAAGTAAGATGCTTAGTTCCTCCTTCAGTTTATGGCAGATGTTATTTCAGCATTATGACCCGGGCATCTTAAACTGTAACAACAAGCCAACAGACCTTGACCTCCTTCCTTACTAACATCGCTGGTGATGCTGAAACTTATCGTAACATTGAGCAGTTTAATTTTGTTTTCTAATCAGTCTCGCTCAGTTGTTTTTGTTTTGTAACGTTTTGGAGAGGCTCTGCTAATGTGTTGTGAGCAATAAGGCGGTGAGCTGGCAGAAGCGTTAGCTCACCGGGCGAAATGCTTAGCGGTATTTCGTCCGTCTTTACGTTTCGAGTTCAAAATCCACCGAGGTCGACTTTGCCTTTCATCCTTTCGGAGTCGATAAATTAAGTACCAGTTGCGGACTGGGGTCGATCTAATCGACTGACACCCCATTCCCCTAAAATTTCGGGCCTTGTGCCTAGAGTAGAAAAGAACATGTTGTGAACAATATAATATGCTTGTTGAATGCTGAGAGGTCCGAAGATCTTATTCGATCAAATACCTTTCAGTATGACTTGTGGCTTGCTTTTCACTTCATGACTGAGTTATTATAGTACCGTTTATCTTTTATCTTTTATTTGTTTCAGTCATTAGACTGCGGCCATGCCGGGGCACCGCCTTGAACAATTTTTAGTCGAATGAATCACCCCCTGCACTTATTATGTTTTTAAAGCATTGTACTTATTCTATCGGTTTTTTTTGCCGAACTGCTAAGTTACGGGGACGTAAATACACCGACATTGGTTGTCAAGCGGTGGTGGGGGACACATACACACACACACACACACACACACACACACACACACACACACACACACACACGCAGACAGACAGACAGACAGACAGACACACACACACACACACACACACACACACACACACACACACACGTGCAGACACACACATATACATACATACGTACATACATATAAATATATACGACAGGCTTCTTTCAGTTTCCGCTTACCAAATCCATTCACATGGCTTTGGCCGGTTGGAGGCTATAGTAAAAGAACACTTGCCCAAGCTTCCACGCAGTGGACTGAACTCGGAACCATTTGGTTGGGAAGCAAGCTTCTTACCACACAGCTGCTCCTGCGCCTATAAAATAAAAAATAAATGCCTCCTTCTCGAGCCTTGCCAAGCTCATAAGGGCCGGTTTCCCGGTTTCAATGGCATATATATTCCCCACCTGGACGGGACGCCGGTCCGTCGCAAAGATATTCATTTTTACCAGCTGAGTGGACTGGAGCAACGTGAAATGAAGTAGTTTGCTCAAGAACAAAACGCGTCGCCCGGCCCAAGAATCGAAATCACAATCTTACGATAATGACTCCTACACCCTAACCACTAAGCCTACACACACACACACAGCTCTCTCTCTGTCTCTC
This sequence comes from Octopus bimaculoides, assembly GCF_046866305.1. Classification (NCBI taxonomy): domain Eukaryota; kingdom Metazoa; phylum Mollusca; class Cephalopoda; order Octopoda; family Octopodidae; genus Octopus; species Octopus bimaculoides. The sequence continues at coordinate 98,584,683 of NC_142933.1, forward strand.
TCTCTGTCTCTCTCTCTCTCTCTATCTATCTATATATATATATATATATGCTGAGACCCCTTTCGGTCATGACTGACCATGGGATTGCACGTAGAAAGTTACCCTCCCAGGCACAAGTCCGGTCAAGGTTGTTTATGGAAGACCAGCAGTCGCCCATGCATACCGGCCTCCCCTCTCCACGCCACCAGTGTTATCCAAGGGAAAGGCAAAGGCTGATACAGCTTGGCACCTGTGACGTCGCAACTCATTTCTACAGCTGAGTGAACTGGAGCAACGGGAAATAAAGTATCTTGCTCAAGAACACAACACGCAGCCCGGTCCGGGATTCGAACTCACAACGATCGTAAACTCGACGCTCTAACCACTGAGCCATGCGCCTTCAATATATGTATGTGTGTGTATATATATATATATATATATATATATATATATATATATGAGTGCATATGAATGCATATGAATGCATATGAATGCATATGTGTGTGTGTGTGTATCTATGTGTGTGTGTTTGAATAGGCATTCACACACATATCTATGTATGTTCTTATGCATACTTTTATATATGCGTATGTACCCATGTAAGCGCATATACATATGAATACGGGTTTGCATATCGTCTTCTTTACCTCAGGATCCATACCGTATACAATATATTATTCGTATATGTTTCTTGCCTAAACTTATTCCAACCTATAGAGAATATGTGAGTAGCTTTTTATCAAATTAGTATGTCTGATTAGCAGTCGAAGCAACAATTCGATTTGCTTTTCATCCATTTTATCTAAGAAAAGAAATCGCTTGGAAGAGAGGATAAGAGAGAAAAAAAAAAAAAGACACAACACCAAAACAAAATGGCGTCGTTTTATTTTTACTCCGCCATACTGCATGCGGAACTTTTCCTGGATCACTGCCGTTGCGTTAGATTTCTGTTTTCAGTGCTTTGATCATTGCTTCTTGCAGATCAATTTAGCAGGTTTGATTTTTCAGAACTAACTCTGGTTACTATTGATGATGCAGTTAGATTGGTCGGTACATTTACATATTGATACTAAATATTACCGTTGTCTTTAACGTATGTGTGTGTTTTTTAAAATATTCCCCCCACCTTTTTTTATTCATTTTTTGAATCACTCAGTGAATTGTTTTTGTGTGTGATACGAAATCAATTGTGGCTACTTTCATTCATTCATTCATTCATTCAATCATTTATTGATGTTTTTCCATACGGATTCTTCGTTCTGACTCTTAAATCCTAGCAATGCTAGTACTGACTAGCATCCTCAGTCACCTTACTGACGTCTATAGTTGTGCCTTATGGTTGTAAATTGCGAATAAAGCCCCCTTAATAATTTATAATTTTCACTTTTACCATTTATGGAATCAGCTTCTGATTCCTACAGCATTCTCTATAAACTAACAAGCCGAGTTAGCTTTAACCCTCGGCAACCGGGTGAGAGTCACTGATGAGGAATAATCAAATCCGAAATCATCGATGATCTGGCTCTGTCTTGCTTGCTGTATGGAGCTTGTCTACCTTGCCAGTAATTAGATAAGTGCTTCCCCGTGGCTAAGAGCTGTTTTGACTCTTATTTCTAGCAATCCTGGTGCTGACTTGTATGTACCCTTACTCACCTTAGTGACGTCTCTCTCTCTCTCTCTCTCTCTCTCTCTCTCTCTCTCTCTCTCTCTATATATATATATATAATATATATATATATAATATATATATATATAATATATATATATGAATATATATATATATATACATATATGCATATATATATATATATATATATATATATATATATATATATATATATATATATATATATATATATATATGCATATATATATATACAGAAATGTACGTTCCTACATATATATGTATATATACCTGCATATATGGGTACAGGACGTCAAAAATACGTGAACAAAATGAAAAACGGGAACATAAAAAAAAACAAAAACATGTAAAACGAACTTTTATTTTGAACGAAAGAAACAAATAGAGAGACGAGACAGGACACATAAAGAACAATCCCTTCATCAGTTGTCCCCTGTTTTATCTACTCCGCGTTTCGAACGTTGAGACACACACACACACACACACACACACATACGCAGACACACACACACGCACAAACACACACACACATACGCACACACACACACATGCACACACGCAGACACACACACACGCACAAACACACACACACGCACACACACACACACATGCACACACACACACACACACACACACACACACACACACACACACACACACACAATAGGAAGTAAAGATTATCCGCACTTTGACCAAAACTTTCTTTAGGTTGGCCTCACTGCTTTCAGTGCTCGCGTGCTAAAGTGTGGTGCTGTTTTGGTTACGCAACCAACGTTTGACCTCGATCGCTCTAGTTTTCTTTTTTTTTTTTGTGTGTTACCTGAGAAAGCATGGTCGCTCCGTTGGCTGTGCACACTAAGGAAGAACAGAAACCAGTGATCCGATTTCTCTGGTCTGAATGTGTGTCAGAGGCCGGACATTCGTTGCAGGATTTCAGTACAGTAAGGGGACAGCGCTTTACTGCACAGAAGAGTGTATGAGTGAATTGAGAAGTTTAAAAATGGACAGATAAGCGTGATGACAAGAGTTAAACACGAAGAGGGAGCAGGAGGTTCATCAATAATATAAATAATATATAAATATATGCATATATACATACATATATGTACATACCTACATATGTATGTATATATACATGCATATATGGGTACAGGACATAAAAAAAAAACGTTGAACACAATGAGAAACGAAAACATAAAAACAAAAACATAGAAAACGAACTTTTTTTCGAACAACGAAAAAAATAAACAAACAGAGAAACGAGACATGCAACATAAAGAGTATACCCCTTCGTCAGTTGTCCCTGTTTCATCTACTCCGCGTTATGAAGGCAAGGACAATACGCGACTTCGTTGAAAACAAACCCGTAAGACAATAATAGGTAATTGTTCTGATCAGTGTATTTGGCAGAAGCGTTACACTTTCAAACAAAAAAGCCTCGTCGTGTTTACATCCTGTGTTCGAATTTTACCTCTGCCGTTCTTCTCTTCGACGTCAGCTTCGCCTTTTATCTTCCCTTGGTCAATAAGATAGCTAGCAGTCAAGTACTGCGTTCGATTTTAATCGATTATCTTCTCTTACCACATGGGGAGAGAAGACAAAGGTTTCACTGTCTTGAGCCTATGTTAAACACCAATATATATATGTGTAATTGTGCATGTGAGTGTTATAACTGAAAACGGTTTTGTTTTTGTTTTTGTATTTTTTATATTTTCATTTTGTATTTCTCGGACATAAAATAACGTTTAGTCTTATTTACTTGCCTTTAGAGATTTGTCGGACATTACTTCCTTCTCCGCTACTCTCTCTCAATCGACTTTTATTGTTTTAAAATTCCATTATCTGTCCCGGCATTGATTACTTTTCATTGCAAATCACGTCATTCTGTTTTAGTAAGCATATACACAGTTACATGCATTCATGCGATCAACGTACACCCCACCACACACAAATATATATACCAATATATATATATATATATACATACCCAATAATAATAATAATAATAATAATAATAATAATAATAATAAATAATAATAATAATAATAATATAACACTACATGACTGCTACAAGTTACAGAGAAGTTCTATGGTTTTTTTTGCACCACCCCATGAGAGATACAGTTTCCGAAACAGAACGTTGTATCGCGGAAGACTTCCTACGCATATATTCTTTACGTCATCAGAAGCTGATTCTTTCCATTTATTCTTCTATTGTTTAGAGTTAATGAGGCAGTCCCAACTAATTCCCAATTTATATACATACGCGCGCACAAACACACACACATGCACACGCACATACACGCGCGCGCGCACACACACACAGGTACACGCACACATACTTTATTGAAAAATACTTCGCTAAGACTAGTTATGATGTTACTGAATGTGTATGTATGTATGTATGTATGTATGTATGTATGTATGTATGTATGTATCTATCTAAGAGACCGAAACTGGGCGATTGGCACCGCGAGTGTCGCCAAGCTCTACAACAGCTCTGCCGTCCGGGATCAAACTTGTGCAACTTCCAAACGACCAATGCGTTCTATAGAGGACTAGTGGAGGGGAGGTCTGACGACACTCTCGGGGCAAACCTGGGTGTCGACGAGAAATTCCTAACCCGCCTTTTCAGGACGACGTTCGGGCCGGGGCCTATGGATAATTTCCAGAGATCCCTGGCTTGGCAATGCTATCGAGACGCACTACCAGTTCGAGAGAAGATCTACAGACACGGTTCGAAAACTACCGGACCGACCTGCGGTCAGAGCGACGAAACCGTTCTGCACGCACTCGTGCAGTGTCCAGATATTTCAGAGCTGTGGACCTTCGTCGAACGGCTGTTGTCGCGTGTGGGACGAGCCCACTTATCAGCCGAGTCTATCGTGAATATTGTTCCGCCACCTTCCTTTAAACGGGAAGGAAAAACGGTTTTTGTAACACTGATAGCTATGGCAAAAGAATGCGTGTGGTGGACGCGTTTGAAAGGTCTACAAACAAACACTATCCTCTCTGGTCAGTCCCTCGTCAACTTTTTCAAGTACCACTTGAAAAGGAGGATGAGGATAGAGAGGAAAGTGTTGTCGAATGAAAGTTTCAATAAAAAATGGGTAAATGTGGCAAGAATGGTAAGAATGAAAGACGACACCATTTTAAGCATAGACTTGTAACAAAAAGAGACAAAAAGAGAGAAGGTACTTACTTTCATGTACCTTTAAAAAAAAAAACCTGAGGTGACCGTGGTCTTTTCCGTAGGCTTTTCTCTCCACGGATAAACCTAATCTGTTCCCCGTTTTTTACATCGACTGTGATACACGATCCCTATTGATCGCCCCCCCCCGTTTTTTTTTTCTTCCCGCGATCCCTTTTGATCGAAATTATCCCCCCCCCCAAGAAAAGCTCTACTTTGTAATTTGTCCATTTTCTGTATTTAGCCCTGTGTGGCTATAATAAAAAGATATCTTGCAATAAAACAATTTTACATTAATCTCAAAGGTTACTCTTCACTTTTGCAGAGTGCAAATTTATTGTTCTTAAAGAAGAATATTATTGACAATGACTTCGAAGTTTCGGCCAGCTAAGTCATCGTCGTACTGCGATACATTGAAGACAATCTTGGTTTTATATAGTCTCCGTTGAAATAAGATTTTCCTTAGGTATGTGAGTTCGAGTGGTGGGGTAATTAGGTTGTCGGGTGGAATGTGATGAAGAGTTGTTTCAGACAAATTTTTATTAAGCTTGAAATTATGTTGATGTTTAGAATTTATTCATGCGCGCAGATCTTTGTAAACAGTTATATTTATTTAGGTGTGTCAGCTTCAGGTCAAGGGAATGTTTTTGAGTGGTTCACAGAAAGGACGTATGCAGGTATCGGAAGTTTTTTTAGTCAGCGGATGTGCCAATAGTTTTAGTTATTTTTGGCTTTATTCGACTTAATCCTTTGCTTTGATAATGTAAAGGTCCAAGTTCAAAGTTTAGTCCCGTATTTAAAAACTTTGTAATTGGGTGTGTCCACTTTTTTGTAATGAAATTTTTTAATAGTTTACTAAAGAATATTAGTAGGTGGTATGTTTTAGCCGGCCGGTTTCTTTACTTGTTGCTGATGTTATTTCGGGCATTTCCTGCTTGTATTGGAAGGTGAGGTAAGTCATGGTGTTATTTGTATTGAAATTTGTTTATCTTGCGCTATGATGTTCACAAGAGGATGCAGACAGGCGTAAAGGTTGTTGGTCTGTGTTCATTGTTCTGTAAGAAATTAGATTAATACATAGAAATTTTAAACTTTGTGTTTTATGGAGGCAAATTTTGTGGCTTATGTGTTCATAAATATTTCTCCAATTCTGTTTCAAATCTGAGCATTTCATAATATATCATTTTAGGCCAGTGTGAAAGTGGGACATTATAAAAGCGTATATACTCATGTATAAAATTGGGAATGAAAATAAAATTTTATTTAAAAAATAAAAAATAAAAACTTTTCGAAACATTTTAACTGAATGGAGGATTAAAAATGTGTGTTCCAACTTGTTTGCATATATATATATATATATATATATATATATATCTGTAAAAATATGTGACTCTTATTCGGTAGCCATAAGTGTCACATATTTTTACAGATAAATTCCTCTATTTACATAATATCGAGGTCTCTTTCTTTCTTTTGTTGTCCTTTCTATCTATCTATCTATCTATCTATCTATCTATCTATCTATCTATCTATCTATCTATCTATCTATCTATCTATACACGTATATATATGAGTGTTTGTAGGTTTGTGCACCTATATTTGAAAATCTTTTGTGGGGATTTTGGTTGGAGATAAGGAAACTTAATTAATTTCTTCAGTACTTGTTTAGTGTAAAACAGTCAAAATAGTTTTTATGCATATTATGGGATGATTTATGCTGTAGGTGGAAGGAGAGATGGGGGTGAGATATTTACATGTTTAGTCGTAGGAAAAAATATTGGTTTAAAATGTTTTAGTGTTTTTAATATTCTGTGCTTGCGTGAAGAGACTAGTTCAGAGTTTTGGTTCAGAGTTTGGTTCTTGAATGTGAGAATGTGGTGAGATTCATTAGTACAAAATTGGCAGGGTTAGTTGTTAGCTTGGGATGGATGTGCGTGTGAGAATATTTTTCAGCCACATGGTCCCGGATTCGATCCCAATGCGTGGTGCCTTGGGCAAGTGTATTCTACTATATCCTCGGGCTGGCCATAGCCTTGTGAGTGGATTTGGTTGACGGACACTGAAAGAAGCCTGTTGTATATATATATATATATATATATGTATATGTGTGTGTGTCAGTCACTGCTTGACAACCGGTGTTGGTATGTTTACGCCCCCATAACTTAGTGGCTCAGCAAAAGAGACTGATAGAATAAGTATTGAGAATAATTTCTTCCTTTCCTTCCACGAGTCACGAAGGCCATGAAAAGAGCCAAAGGCGCTGCCCTTTCTTTTCTACCAGTTTCAAATATCCTGTGAAGGGCCATGTGCACTACACTTTTTCTTTGAACAAAGTCAGTTTTTCTTTTTGTTTAATTCGATGCGTTTGCTTTGTCAAAAGATATCAATATTTGAAATGATCGAGAAATAAAAAAACCGTTATCAGACTTTTTAGACCTTCTGCCCAACTCAGAAACCAGTATTAAATTGGTCTTCTTGTTTTTAAGTTTTATTTCTTCTACAAAATTGATCAGAACAATGAAGACACTTAACATTTTCGGGATTAAAACATTCACCTTTATAAAAGGTTATAACTGATGATTTAATGAATATGATATCATTACATTAAATCAATTATTAACTTTTTCCGATATGGACTGCAATACAAAGTTCATATAATTTTCAGAGACTGCAGTTTTATCAGAAGGTCATAAAGTTGCAATAAGCACCCACCATCCGGTTTCGCTTTATTGTCAAGCCCAGATATTTCGTTTGTTTGTCTGGCTATAGGCTTTAGTCAATAAGCTTAGCAATAAGTTTAGTCAATAACGCTATAGAAAACTTTGAGTTTCCTCAAGGTTAGATAAGCTAACATCGCACGGATCCAATTAGTTACTAGTTTGGTCTGTTCGCATTGCAATTTTGTGAGAACTGTGGCTTTGTTTGTAAAGATCTAAACCTGGTCATAGTAGATAGTCACTAACAATTTGACTGAGTGGTTCCAGTCGGTTCGATCCTCTTGCATAAACATTGATGGGAGAATCCCCCCTCTCTTTATGTATATATATTTTTCCATTTGTCTCAAGTAATCTATAAGGGGACGACGGTCTGCTCCTACTAACAAACTACAACCCACAAAAAACTGAAAAATTTAGGAAAGAACTACAACACTTTTTAAAAAACTTGAGCTTCTCTATTACAGTAAAAGCATAACTAAAGTCAGTCAACTTCCTATATGTTACTCTAAGCCTAGAATTCAGTGTCTATAAACCCAACAAGAAAGATAACGTAAGCAATCAGTATATACATATACAATTCAATCACCCCCAAAGCATTATCAAAAACCTAGTAAAGAGCATTTCTTTTGGACTTTCCTCTTTCTCTTCAAATGAAAAATACTAAATGAAATAGCAAATCCATATAACGAAGCTTTCAATAATAGCGGTCACAAGGAAAAGTGTAATATATAAACTACAAACCTCCAACAATAAATAAGAAAATGTAAGAATAGAAAAAGGAAAATCATCTGGTTTAATCCAGCTCCCCTTCAACATTTTCCTCAAATTCTCTAAAAATACTTCCACCATAACCACAAGTACTACGAACTATTGGATAAACACAACGTAAAAATTGTCATATTCCACAGCCAATTACAACCAAAAATTGTCTAAAAGTGAAAACCTAAATCACACAACATTTGCAATTGTAGAACACTATTAACCTGCCCTTTAGAAGGAAACCGTCTCTCAAGAAATTTCGTCTATAGTACAATGGTAATCACGAACACGAAACCAACTATTGTAGCTACATCTATGGGATATACATCAAACCAATTCAAGACACAGTACAACTGACACATGCACAATTTTCGTTATTCAAACAAGAAAAATGATACTCCACTATCCAAGGATATATTCTTTTACTTGTTTCGGTCATTTGACTGTGGCCACAGTGGAGCACTACCTTGAAGGGTTTTTAGTCGAATAAAACGACCCCAGGATTTATTTCTTAAGCCTAGTACTTGCAGAACCAAGGAAACCAAGGGGCAGAAGACGGATCAAGCTTAGGAAAGGAAAAAATTTCCTTTAAATCTCACATTCACACGTCTGTATGTCATTCATTATTAGGGTCATCTAAGGCGGTGAGCTGAGAAAATCGTTAGCACGCCGGTCAGAATGCTTAGCGGCATTTCTTCTGAGTTCAAATTCCACCAGAGTCAATTTTTCCTTTTATCCTTTCTGCTATTTCCACAGCTAAACTGCGCTCGAAATATTACTTTTTTTTCCAAGGCGGCGAGCTGGCAGAAACGTTAGCACGCCGGGCAAAATATTTAGCGGTATTTCGTCTGCCCGTTACGTTCTGAGTTCGAATTCCACCGAGGTCGACTTTGCCTTTTATCCTTTCGGGGTCGATAAATTAAGTACTAGTTACGCACTGGGGTCGATGTAATCGACTTAATCCCTTTGTCTGCCCTTGTTTGTCCCCTCTATGTTTAGCCCCTTGTGGGCAATAAAGAAATAAGAAATGTTAGCTCACCGGGCGAAATGCTTATTCTTCAAGGTGGTTCCCCAGGATGGCTGCAGTCTAATGACTGGAATAAGTAAAAGATAAAATGCAAAAAGAAAAAAAAAAAATTCCCAAAGTAGAAGTTATTCTTTTATAAACGTAAAAAAAAAAAGTTCAATTATTTGATTTTCAGTTTGGAAAGTTGTCTTATTAAATTCCATTTGGACCATATTCCATTTCCTTTTGTTAAAAATGCCACTAACTAAAAGGTACCAACACAACATGGTCACAGAAATATTCAAATTAAATAGTTAGGTAAGAATCTATTTGTTAGTTGGCCATTTTCCGAGACAAAATCAAATGAACGCTTCCGTCTCTCGTCTCACTGTAATTCTCTCTCACATCCACCACCACCCAGGACTATTATAAAGCATGGACTAATGAATACTAAAATAGTTTTATGCAGCAGAATATTCTAAAGGAATTTCCTAGAATTTATGCAGGCATTGCTTTTGTCGAGCAGAGCAGCGTAATAATTTCAGTTTTCATTGATAATTTTCCTACATAGACGTTGTCTTCAGTGAATGAATAAAAGACACGTGATTTAATCGAATCCTCTCAATGGTTTATTGATGATAGATATAAATGATGGAGTGATAGTACTCACGTAGACGAGACGAGACGAGACAGATGGAAGGAGCGGAGATGGACTCATTTTGAATGGCTTCAGTTTTCAGCTTTCGGAAATATATTGTACATGTATAAATGGCGGTACTCACATCTTCACTGTAATATCACGCGCACGCACTCACGCACGCACGCACTCACGCACGCACGCACGCAGGCAGGCAGGCAGGCAGGCAAGCAGGCACGCACGCACACACACACGCACACACACACACACACACACACACACACACACACACACACCCACACACACACACACACCGTCTCTCTAAGTTTAAAAGCTAAACGTCAGCACGCCGGGCGAAATGCTTAGTGGTATTTCGTCTGTCTTCGTGTTCTGAGTTCAAATTCCACCGAGGTCGACTTTACTTTTCATCGTTTCGGAGTCGATAAATTAAGTACACTGTATTTTACATGAATAATATATAGTCTGTTGACTAATTTTTTTCTCGCTACACCACTGGTAGTAAATTAAATTTCTTAATTTTTTGCTACCCTAAGACTTATTAATTGCTGTTCTAACGGCATTTCTGCGTTCTAATATAAATTATCACCTTATTTGTATCTTACAATACACATTTCGACATTTATAAAAACATGGTATATTTATGTATACGTAGATCTCTCCCTCTTTCTCTCTCTCTCTCTCTCTCTCTCTCTCTCTCTCTGTATATATATATATATATATATATATATATATATATATATATATATATGAGGTCATCCCTAAATTATGTCTTTTTTTATACTTCTTATATTTTTCAAAATTAAAGATCAACAAAGTTCTTTTTTAATCTAAAATATACTCTCCTTCATTTTCTGCAATGCTCTTCCATCTATCTGGTAGATTTGCAAGACCCTTCTTCCAAAATTCACTCGTCCAATACTGTTCTGACCACGTCTACAGAATTCATATTTTTCCGTCGAAATGATTTTGAAGACTGCAGAATAAATGATAATCAGATGGGGCAATGCCAAGCGAATATGATGGGTGGAGCATCGTTTCCCATTAAAACTGCTCCAGCCTTAGGAATGTCCTCGCTGTATGTGGTCGAGCATTATCCTCATGGAAGACTACCTTTCGTCTTGAAACCAAAGATGGTCGGTTTTTCCTAGTGCAGTTGTCGATGAATGGTTGAATGACCAAATCCAAGCTTCTCTGCTAGTTCCTCAACAGTTATAATGAGAGTTGGTTCCACCAGGGTTTGCAGGATGTCCTCGTCGAGCTCTACAGATCTTTCAGGACGAGGCTTCTATTTCCGGCTCCGAATTTCTGGAACCACTGTTAACACTGGCTTACGCTTATTGTCCGATCTCCATATACTGCATTAATATTCCTCAAGCTTTATGTTGCGTTGTTGTCTTTATTGAACTCATAAAGCAAAATATGCCGAGTATGCACCTTTGTCACTTCCATTTAGCTTTGAGAAAATAACTGTTAAAATCGAACTGCACTCCTCAAAACTTGCACTAAGAATAAGGACAAGGTAAAATTACTACCTCCTTGTATAGCAAGTTGATACAGGTAGTTTATCCCACCCTCCTCCGACTTTTACTTCATGCAATTGAAAAAAACCGCATTATTTATGGGATGACCCAAAATATATATGTACGTGTATATCTATCTATCTATCTATCTATCTATCTATCTATCTATCTATCTATCTATCTATCTGTATTTGTATATATATATATATATATATATATATATAAACAATTGCAGCGTGGAAGGTGTTTATAAGCCATTTAAATATATATATATATATATCTACACATACACACACACACATGTATTGACAGATTCACACACATATACCTACATTCGCACAGGCTACTCCTGTTTCGGCTATTAAATACATTCGATATGAAAGGAAATTAAATTATTTTAATAGAAATTTCAGAATAGCAAAGAATACGTGCACCTTACCTATATCACGAGATGTACAGATAAAAGGATTAAACACACACACACACACACACACACACACACACACACACACACACACACACACACACACACACACACACACACACACTGAGATAGAGTTCGTAAATGTACATCTACCTATCCATTTCTATCTATATACACACAAACATACACGCACGCACATACGTGTGTGCGTGTATGTTTGTGTGTATATATATATATATATATGTGAGTCCATATATATATATATATATATATATATATATATATATGTATATATATATATATATATATATATATATATATATATATATATATATATATATATACATATATTTATATACACACATATACACTCGTATATACATGTGTATATATGCTTGTGTTGACATGAATGTGTGTGTGTGTGTGAATGTGTTTCAAGGAGAAGAAAGATTGAAAAATTGTGAAGGAATTTGGTTGGATCGAATGTGATCAAAATGAAAAGAAAGTCTGTATCTTCTTTGTAATTGTGAATTAACGCTTCCAACCAACTTTCACAGAACTAATCTCTAACCACAATACAGCATTATCATGCTTTAACGACTTTTCATAAATATGATTTGTTTCTTGGCGTGAGAATCCAATGATAGTTGAATGGGAAGGAAAATATCCCCAAAGCCTCTGCCTACCTGCCTGCCTGCCTGCCTGCCTGCCTGCCTGCCTGCCTGCCTGCTTGTCTCTGCCTGTCTCTGCCTGCCTGCCTGCCTGCCTGTCTCTGTCTGCCTACCTGCCTATCTGCCTGTCTCTGTCTGTCTCCTGCTTGTCTCTGTCTGTCTCCTGCTTGTCTCTGTCTGTCTCCTGCTTGTCTCTGTCTGCCTGCCTGACTACCTGCCTGCCTGCCTGCCTGCCTGCTTGCCTGTCTGCCTGTCTCTGCCTGTCTCCTGCCTGCCTGTCTGCCTGTCTCTGTCCGTCTGTCTGTCTGCCTGCTGCCTGTTGCCTGCCTGCCTACCTGTCTGTCTGCCTTCCTGTCTCTGTCTGTCTGTCTGACTGCCTGCCTGCCTGCCCCCCCTCTCTCTCGCTCTCTCCTGTCACTTGTTTATTGTATATTGTATTTTATCTTTCACCTGTCGCTACCCCATGTTTAACTCCATAGTTTAGTGTGGATTAATATACATTTAACGTCGTGAGTCATAAGATGTTTTAATTAATTAAATTTACACCTGAAATGACGAAACAAAATCATTAGGCGAAATCATTAACTGTGGCGGTGGTGGCGATGGTGGTGGGGAAGTAATAGCCGAGAGGAAACAAATGAAAGTTATTATATGCTCAATGACGGAATACAATGAGATGTGTCTTCGACAAGTAAAGGAGATAAATTCGGACATGTTTTGGTCTTATTAGTCTTCCTCAGCGAAGTGTAATACTGCCACTTCTTGCCAAATCCGAAATGACAGATACAAAAATTTTGAGTGAATTAAAGACTATCGACAAACGTAACGACTTAAAGAGATGACCAAGGAAAATTACTCAGGGACGCCTTTTGCATGTAAAATGCGTAGTTAAGTAGGGGGCTAATGTACGTACTGCAGTGAAACCCCCAAATATTTAAATGATTTAAATTTCACCTGCTGTGGAGAGAAGAAAACATTAGCATTGATGATTAAATCTGAACAAACTGAAATCGAAATCCAAATTGATAGAAAATTGAATGGAGTGGTGGTAGTGGTACTGTGGAGGAGTGGTGTGTGTCTGTCACTTTTTCCTTATAATTCTGTGACATGACTTCAATTAGTTTATCGAACGTGGTGGGATAAAATTCACAGTAAACCTCAGCGGGATTTGAACACCGTATATGAAGGCATGTGTTAAATTTCTAAATTAGATTATGAATCCACATGTTCACTACGCATAAGTTACATATCATCGACTCTTGACAACAATTAGCACGATCGCCCGGGCTAAATCACCAGCATACATTCTGGTTTATTACTGAATGTGATAACATAGGTTTCTACTGGTCATAAAAGGTTCTAGTAATCTATCAATAGATCTAATAAATTTCTGTTGTAGATAGGAAACCAGACTATTCTGATTCAAATATTGATTTCCTTTGACTTTGAACAATTCCAGTTGGGAAAATGGAAAAGTTTATTGAATCGATCTTAGTATATTACTGGCATTTAGTCGTTTTGAACCGGATGGGATTTTTTGTTGTGGCTTAATTTAGAACAAGAAGGGTGGTGTTCATGTCTTTTTACTGGGTCTTCGAGACTGGTGGAAGTTGGGGGTGAGGACAAACCGTGATCCAAGGGTTTCTTTAGACTGGAAACATGGCTCGATTCCTTCCAACTATTCTAGTGTTCCCAGTGGTTAGGTGGTGGTGGTGATGGTTTTAAACGGAGGGATAAATTAAGTGTATCACCTAAAAACATTCCTTTGTATGTAATTTCACTCACAAATCTTAGGTCGATTCGATATTACGGCAGAAGACACTTGCCCAAAAGTGCAGTGTCGATGGATCGAGCTCGGAACCACGGGTTTGAAAAACGCATGTCTTAATCACACTATAGTGGACACCAAGTCCAAGTCTCTGGTTGGACTTTGATGCAATTCACTTCAACACTTTTATATTAGTTTATGACAGAGGTGCGGTGTTTAAGAATTACAGAAGAACGAAAAGGAAATCGTGTGACGTCAAACAAGTACACAAACTAGGCGAAGTGAAACTGGAATAAAAACCATAAACAGGACACTCCCAGAGTAAAGCGACGGTTTTTGACCTAAACTCTATGACACTGGCCTATCATATAAATCTATAAAAATCTAACCTAGGTCACCTTTGATATTATTTGTTTTACAAAACATGTGTTAGCAAAAATTCTTCACTTTATATTTTTCTTTAAAAATACCAGACATCGAAGGCTGGGTTTTGGACTCTCTTTTGCCATATTCTTAGCAATAACATCTTTAAATTTTTTTCGAGCTTTCAGTTAAAAGCAATATTAAGCAATAAATAGTATCAAAGTAACATAGTCCTACTGTTATAAATGACGAGAATTTTAGTTATATACAGTGATACTTCGCAGTACGAGTTTAATTTGTTCCATGACCGAGCTCGTCTTACGATTTACTCGTTTTACAAATTAATTTTCCCCATTGAAATTAACTAAAATATAATTAATCCGTTCCAGCCCCCCACAAAACCACTCAAAAATAGTTTTTATGGGTTTTAATACAAAAAAGGTGTAGTTACAAGTAAAATGAGAATTATAAAGAAAAAAAAAGAGAATGCAAAAGAAATATGTAAACTGGTTTTATTAACTGAATTACCTTAAAGATTTGTGTGCTCGTACTGCGGATTTCCGTTCGTACTTCAAGACAAAAGTTCGTACGAGTCTCGGCTCGTATAGTGAATTACTCGTACAATAGTGCACTCGTACTGCGGGTTTCTACTGTGTTTTAGATAAATGTTACATAATAGTCAACTACTTTAGTGATTTCCCTTAAGATTTCAAATGACTAACCAGTTCAACTTTTCCTCAATACCAAGAGGGGAAATATACAAATTATGATAGTAAAACAATCGATTAATTCATAAAAAACACGCGCTTGTTAAAAAAAGTCAAAAGAATTATCTCCCTTGATAGGTTTAATGCATTACACAAAATTAGAATGAGATGCATAAACTTGTTCTATGCTATTGTATGAGGTAACAATGTATTGGGTTGGTGCATAATTATTGCGGCTTTTTTTCAACAATTTTTTTTCAACATTAACAATAACAACATGTAACAAAAACATCTTTACATGATTATTCCGGAGCATATTCACCATCTACTTCAATTAATGCTTCCCTTATGCTTAGCAGGCGGTCAGTCAGACCATCATTTAAAGATGTTTCCGTTAAATATTCCTCAGTCGACTTCAGCGGAATTTGAACTCAAAACGTGACGGCAGACGAAATACCGCTAAGCATTTCGCTCGGCGTGCTAACGATTCTGCCAGCTCATCGCCTTCCCTCCCCGCTCAATTAAGGCTTGTTCATGGTTTGAGTACCGTACCATAGCTCAGCTCAGTCATGTCTGACATTGTACTAAACAGCAAAACAAATCGTAGGTCAACATAACTCCGAACAACAACGGCTGATAAAACCGACATGAGAGGGATTCGGTCCATCAGCTAACCCCTTCTGAGGATTTTTCATGGAGACGGACATCGACATGAAATTATTTCATAATTTCATGAAATTATAAATTATTAAATGTTTGTAGAAATTCTCTCTTCGAAGCTTTTGCCTTCCTTTTTTTAGTTAATTTGTAGAATTACTGAGTAAATACATGTACTGGAAATAAGTACTATACATAGATACATATACATACATACGTACATACATACATACATACAGACACACAGACATGCATACACATACACGTATATATATATATATATGTGTGTGTGTGTGTGTGGGTGTATATGTATATATATATATATATATATATATATATATATATATATATATATATATGCATACCACGAGTATTGTTAAGCACACACATATATTCATTTATTCACACACATGTAAACGTAAATGTACGCACACCTACATATATAGTCACGTGTGCGGGCACTTGAGATAACTAGTTCTTCAAAATTTACTTTACGTTTCATGTAACTCGCCTCATAACTAAATATGCTTACTGAAAATACACAAATACACACACACACACACACACACACACACACACACACACACACACACACACACAAAGACGTACATTGACACTAACAACTACACATATACACACGGATATGCACACACACACACACACACAAACACACACACACACACAAACAGAAAAACACACGGACGCAAACACACACGCACACATATACATACGAACACAGAAAAATACACACACACACATTCACACAAACAGACATACACAAACATACACAGACATACACAAACACACACGTACACACACGCACACACACACACACACACACACACACACACACACACACACACACACACACCCATGAACACGCTTACTCATGGGTGCGCAAATACATTTACACGGACAAACAAACACAGACGCTAACGCATACATCGACGAAATATTGTTAAAACATGTGAAAGAGACGGCGATAAGTAAATATAAGGTTGGAAAAGCGGATTACATTATCTCTGGTCATTTAGTGTTGACAGTTCGGTGTATACAGCGAGAAGTGAGAAGATTCTGGTGAGAAGAAACATGATAAACGATGTTTTCCGTTGGCAGTAAAGAAATAAATGGATAACAGTCGTGAAAGCATGTCACCCCGACTGGTTGTATGAAATGATGCCGTTGTCACATCTCAAATGTCTTTAACAACCTCTGACTTAGCTAAATACCAGACACCTAGCCACCTCAAAACAGCATTCCCCACGCCACTTCAGTACACGTCATCTTTGCCACTGATCTCGTTGTCTTGAATACATGGGTGTTGGTCGAAGTTATACGTCTATGTGTGTGTGTGTGTGTGTGTGTGTGTGTGTGTGTGTGTGTGTGTGTGTGTGTGTGTGTTGTGTGTGTGCTAGCCATGCTACGTTCTGAGTTCAAATTCCGCTGAGGTCGACTATACCTCTCATCCTTTCAGAGGTTGATAAAATAAGTAGCAATTGTGTCCTGGGGGTCGGTGTAATCGACTCACCCCGCTCCCCCGAAATTTCTGGCCGTGTGCCAGCATTTGAAAAAAAAAAAAAAAAAGTGGCGAGCCATCAGAATCGCTAGAGCATCAGATAAAATGCCTAGTGGTATTTCTTCCGATTCATTACATTTTGAGTTCATATTTCACTGGGGTCAAATTTTCATAATTTTGGAGTTCGATAAGTGCCAGTCGATGTAATCTACTAGCCCCACGCCAAAATTTCAGGACTTGTGACTGTAAAAGAAATATTTAGTTGTTGTTGTTGTTGTTGTTGTTGTTGTTGTTGTTGTTGTTGTTGTTGTTGTTATTATTATTATTATTATTATTATTATTATAAAAGAAGACGAAAACGACGGTGAGCTGGCAGAGTCGTTAGCACGCTGGACGAAATGTTAGGCTGTATTCCGCTCGTCGCTACGTTCTGAGTTCAAATTCCACCGAGGTCGACTTTGCTTTTCATCTTTTCGGGGCCGATAAATTCAGTACCAGTGAAATTCTGGGATCGATGTAATCGACTAGTCCCCTCCCACCAAAACTTCAGCCCTTGTGTCTATAATAGAAAGGATTATTATACAAAAGGAAAGGGCGGCGAGCGAGCAGAATCGTTAGTACACCGGGAACCTTAGAGATGGCAGAATTATCCGGGCTCTCTTGTGAAATTTCTTCCGAATTGCTCTAAGTTTCTTGTCGCGCCGGAACGAATACTCAAAACATTCTAGCTGACAGCCTAACGATTAATCCATTTAGCCTCCACACATACACACACACACACACGCATGCACGCGCGCACACACACACAGACGCGCGCACACACACAGACGCGCGCACACACACAGACGCGCGCACACACACAGACGCGCGCACACACACAGACGCGCGCACACACACACACTGACATACACACACACGCAAACGCACACCACTCGCTACTCGCTTGCGCTCGCGTGCACGCTTTTACGGTTAAAGTTTTAATATAAAACAATATAGGCACTTATTTTTCCAGGAACAAAGCAACAGACTCCCCATTAAGAACTGAACCAGGTATTTATCGATTGCAGTGATACAGCGGTATGGATTACACGACAGGAAACCTGTGTGTGTGTGTATCTGTGTATTTGGATGGATGCATGCACACACACACACACACACACACACACACACACACACACACACATACACACACACAGAGACTATATACCTATATTATATAATATACATATATGCATACATATATATACATTCATATACATACATATATATACATACATACACACACGTATATACATATACACATACAAATACATACATATATACACACATATATACACATACAGACACACACACACACACACACACACACACACACACATATATATATACATGAATATGCATACACACACACACTCATAGACACACACACACGTGTATCAAACACATCACCAATAGAAAAGTAACAGAAGTGAAATACAAAACAAGGATTTTGTTTGTATTTAAACAATTATTTAAAATAGCAACATACCGTTTCGTTTAAACTATTACATTATATTGCCTTATATAGGACTCACAATGATTTTATTTTGATCCTCTGCTTGAATATCTCCTTTCCGCCATTTTTCACATTGTTATATTCTATTTTAGATTATCTGTCGCTCTGTTTAGTAATTCCACCACCACACAGAAAAAAAAACATACATCCGTTACAATTCCTCATAAATTAAAGGATATACGTATATGCTCATACAGGTCTCACGTCAAACAATTTTTCTTTATTTCATCTCAAACTGTTAAATTTCTTCGTAATATTTGATTGATTTCTCCCCCACTTCTTGTTTTAATTCCCTCACTGGGAACCAGCATTGAACTTCGCTTTAACAATCTCCATGGAAGCATCACTAATCATATATATATATATATATATATATATATATATATATACTCATGAATCGTATTTCATCTCATCTATTCCACAAATCTCCATTTTCTTGTATTTTTTCCATTGTTACTTTTATTATTACTTCTATCTTTGAAATTTAGTCGAATTCTTGCGTGATATCATTTAGTGGAAATGTTCCAACATATCATTGATATTGCATTGCGTTCCTCTCTTTAATCGAACAGTTTTAATGGAACGCTCTACCTGGCTGGCATTCTTCATCGATTCTAAGCTATTATTCTTAGTCATCTCCCTACCGTTCCCTAAATCCTTAAACACCCAACTCCTACCCATCACCACTACCTTAATTCTGCAGATTATCATTCATATTGCATGGATTGTTGTTTGTTAATGTTATCCAAAATAGATCGTGCTTTAAAAAGGAAGTTTTAAGTTCAGCAATAGAACACTCACAACCACTACAGCTCCAGAAACAGCAGCAGCAGCAGCAGCAACAGTTATAGCAGTTACGTCATCCTCCTCCTTCTCATCATCATCAGCAACAACAACAACAACAACAGTAACATCATCGTCACCAGTAACAACAACAATAACATCTCTGATTTCATCGTTAGCGATGACAACGACGACGACCGCAACAGCATCTGCACGGAAAACTGCTGCACGCAACTGAAGCACGAACGACGTTCATGTTAACGGCAACGCAGCAATATTAATAACTAATAACTCTAAAAGAAACAACTACAACACTAACACAAATAACAAGACCACCGAGTGAGTCAAGGAAGGAACCCCTCTAAATATATAATGCTTCAGTTCATTCAGCTGTAAACAGGATATAAGCAAATCGCCGCCGTAGGCAGAGGTTGTATTGGTTGACAAGTAAGCTGACTTAGAAGAATCTAGTTTAATGCAGAGCTGACTTCTGCTTTTAAAGCCTCCATTTCGTATAGCGTAAGGCCTCCATTTCATAAAGTATCAATGCTGCCAAGATGATTTTCTCTGGGTTAGGAAAGCCTCTGAGTGGGTGGTCACTTAACTTGCTAGATGCTTTATATTGTGCTCTATTAAGTTACACTGCATTCCACAGTGATTGTAGTCCACTGCGTCTAAATACACCTCCATAGTATTGTGATATCGTCGTGACTTCTGTTAGAATTTCATTCACATATATGATGCTCTGTGGACTCTTGTCTGTCGTAAACGACAGACGAGGGTTCCGCAGTTTCTTGCTGAACAAACATGAGCAGATAATCTGTTTATAGTGGTCAAATGTATGTGCTGTACATTAACTCATCCTGTCCATCAAATCGACGTTGTCCGGTGTACCGCAATGTCAGGTGTCGAAGTGTTCGCAGAGCAACGCAAGAAGAGGTGTTTTGCTGAAGAACACAACGCATCGCCCGGTCTACAAATCGAAACCATGAGTTGGCGATCATAGTTTTAACACCCTAAGCCATTACGCTAGGATTATCAAATCAACTGCGAAACTTGACTGATACTTGTGCATTGGCACTCCGTCGCTTACGACGTCGAGGGTACCAGTTGATCCAATCAACGGAACAGCCTGCTCGTGAAACTAACGCGCAAGTGGCTGAGCACTCCACAGACACGTGTACCCTTAACGTAGTTCTCGGGGATATTCAGCGTGACACAGTGTGACAAGGCTGACCCTTTGAATTACAGGCACAACAGAAACAGGAAGTAAGAGTGAGAGAAAGTTGTGGTGGAAGAGTACAGCAGGGTTCGCCACCATCCCCCGCCGGGGATCTATTTTAAAACGGGGGCCACATTTTTCATTAATGTTTTACGTAGTGTTTTTGGTACGGAAAGACTTTCAAACTTCGTATACTTATCTATTTTGTGTTATAGAACAGAAAAATAGGATCTTTTTTAAAACGGGGGCCACATTTTTCATTAACGAAACACTTTGAAACTTGGAACACTGGTAGAATGTGTCATATAAAACATCTTTTTCTCTTAGTCTTCTTAAAAAAAAAAAAAGAAATCCATAAGTTATTCCATGTTAAAGTTGTCGTATTTCTGTAATTTCAACCAATCACTGACGTCCATTCAGCCGATATACATTAAGTGCCGACTACATAAACAAACGATTCTGAAACAATTAACCCTAACCCTAGGGTTAGGGTTAAAGCAAATTTAAAAAGAAAAAAGCAAATAAAACGAAGGTATGGAGATTAAATACGCTTTACACCGCTTAATCAGCCAAAGGAGTAAATATAAACAACTGAATACTTGTCAGTGATTGGTTGAAATTATCGAAATAAGACAATTTTTTACATGAAATATATTCGAATACAAAAATATTTTTCTGTTCTATAACACAAAATAGATAAGTATACGAAATTTGAAAGTCTTTCCGTACCAAAAACACTACGTAAAACATTAATGAAAAATGTGGGCCCCGTTTTAAAATAGATCCGAAAAATATTTTTGTATTCGAATATATTTCATGTAAAAAATTGTCTTATTTCGATAATTTCAACCAATCACTGACAAGTATTCAGTTGTTTACATTTACTCCTTTGGCTGATTAAGCGGTGTAAAGCGTATTTAATCTCCATACCTTCGTTTTATTTGCTTTTTTCATTTTAAATTTGCTTTAACCCTAACCGTAGGGTTAGGGTTAGGGTTAGGGTTAATTGTTTCAGAATCGTTTGTTTATGTAGTCGGCACTTAATGTATATCGGCTGAATGGACGTCAGTGATTGGTTGCAATTACAGAAATACGACAACTTTAACATGGAATAACTTATGGATTTCTTTTTTTTTAAAGAAGACTAAGAGAAAAAGATGTTTTATATGACACATTCTACCAGTGTTCCAAGTTTCAAAGTGTTTCGTTAATGAAAAATGTGGCCCCCGTTTTAAAAAATATCCCCTGCCGGAACCTCGTGGAGCTTTAGGTGTTTTCGCTCAATAAACACTCACAACGCCCGGTCTGGGAATCGAAACCGCGAGTCCGCTGCCCTAACCACTGGGCCATTGCGCCTCAATAGTAATAAATACACAGTTACAGTACTGTTTCTACTTCGTGGATTTTCACTTATCGCGGGTGTTTCTGGAACGTAACATCTGCGATAATCGAGGGATTACTATATACACATTTTCTTCATATGGCTATATTTGAGGTTCTTTTCTTTTTATTCACCTTATACAAAGCTTCCAATTGCATTTAGAGCAGACCTAATAAATAAACACTTCGGTTAAACAATTTATATAGTGCCCAGTAAGGCTTATAGGCGTTTCGTAGTTAACGTATAAATAACCAATTCACTTCTTTAAACAATTCCTGTTCATCCAC